>NW_005842589.1:730805-745372 GCF_000455745.1 Alligator sinensis
AGGGAAATGATTAGGAAAGTTAAGGCAGCAAATGAGTTTAAGTTAGCCAAGGGAGTCAAGGACAATAAGAAGTCCTTCTTTAGGTATATAAGGAGCAGAAGGAAAACAAATGGAAGCATGGGGCCCCTGCTTAACACCTCGGAACAGCTGGTAATGGACACTCAGGAAAAAAAATGAACTCCTGAATACCCACTTTGCTTCAATATTTCACTAGACCAAGGGGAAAGACAAGCGAGATAAGGATCACTGGGGTCACGGTGAGAATGATAGCCTTCCCACTGTGGATGCTGAGCTGGTACAAAACCAACTAGAAAAGCTAGACATTAACAAGTCAGCAGGACCAGATGGACTTCACCAAAGAGTGCCGATGGAGCCAACTGAGGTCATTGCAGAACCCCTGGCAAAACTCTTTCAGAAATCATGGCACACAGGGGAGATCCCTGAGGATTGGAAGACGGCCAACACTGTGCCCATCTTCAAGAAGGGGAAAAGGAAGGACCAGGGTGACTATAGGTCAGTCACTCTAATCTCCATCCCAGGGAAAATCCTGGAAAAACTCATTAAAGAATCTATGTGCAGTACGCTCACTGAGGGTAAGATTCTGAATGACAGCCAGCATAGCTTCACTGCAAGTAGGTCTCATCTTACCAATCTCATCTCCTTCTACAAACAGGTCTCTCACCACCTGGACATGGGAGAGAAGGTTGACATTATATACCTAGACTTCCAAAAGGCTTTTGATCTAGTATCCCATGATATCCTTGTGGAAAAATTAGAAGATTGTGGGCTTAACTGCTCAACAGCTCAGTGGGTAGAAAACTGGCTGCATGGTAGGACCCAGAGAGTTCTCATAAATGGATTTGTGTCTTCCTGTTGAGAAGTGGCCAGTGGTGTCCCTCAAGGGTCCGTGTTTGGACAGGTGCTTTTCAGCATCTTTAATCAGTGATTTGGATGTGAAGATGAAAAGCTCACTGGCCAAATTTGCGGATGACACCAAGTTAGGGGGGGAGCATGGCCATGCCAGAAGATAGGTCACAGATACAGGCAGACCTAGACAGGCTGAAGAGTTGGGTGGACCAGATGAAGTTCAACACTCAGAAATGTAAGGTTCTCCATCTGGGGGCAAAAAATCCCCAACATACCTACAGACTCGGTGGCAATAATTTGACCTGCACCACAACTTAAAAAGGGACCTAAGGGTAGCAATCAACCATCACATAAACATGAGCCAGCAGTGCGATGCTGTGGCCATCAGGGCAAACAACATGCTGGCATGCATTAACCATTGCATCTCATGCAAAATTAAGGAAATGATACTCCCACTGTACTCCACACTGATGAGACTGTAGCTGGAGTACCGCATCCAGTTCTGGGCACCACACTTCAACAAGGACATGAGAGGGTCCAGAGAAGAGCCACCTGTATGATCAGGGATTTGCAAGACAAGCCATACGAGACAAGGCTGATGGACTTGGGCCTCTTCAGCTTACAGATGAGAAGGCTGAGAGGGGACTTGGTAGTGGCTTACCAGTATATCAGGGGAGTACATCAAGAACTCGGTGAGAGCTGTTCACCAGGGCACCCCTGGGGAAGACCAGGAGCAATGGATACAAACTCCTGGAAGGCCGCTTCAGGCTCAATTCCAGGAAAAACTCCTTCAGTCAGGGTGTCCAGCCTGTGGAATAAACTCCCTCCAGTGGTGATGCAGTCACCTACCATGGAAATCTTCAAACGGAGACTGGACAGTCACCTTGCTGGGCTCACTTGACCCTAATGTCTCTTCCTGCTTAGCACAGAAGAGCTGGACCCAAAGATCTATGAGGTCCCTTCCAGCCCCTAACAATCTATGGATCTATGAAAATGATTCCTTCTTGTATGAAAAGCAATTGTAGTACGTGTCAAAAACAAGAACAGAAGCCTTTGGGAGTTTCTGTAAGCATGTATAACTATTATTTTCGGATTTTAGTAGACAGAAATGTGATCAGAGCTCCAGGAAGACACAGAAAACCAAGACATTGCAATTCAAACCTCAACCACGAGAACCTCTTAAAGTTCAGTCCTGAATAATTGTGGCTCTTGAAAATTAAGTAAGTACCACAATACAAACCTAGAAAGGAACAATTCAATTAATATTTCATTTTGCTCCTAACAAGGTTCTTAATACAAACTAATCTTCCCGACTTCAAGGGTGCACAACAATAAAGTCAGAACAACCTAGGAATTGATGAAAATCATGGGATCATTGTGCTTTAGAACAAATAGTACTCTGGTAGCTACGTATTTCAATGTGTCATTTAATTCATACCCCTGATGCTAATGAACTAAAAGCTGGGGAGCAAAAAGAAGGTTGGGAGGCTAAAAATAGTTTAGTCAGGGGAGTAAGAATAGCAAAGCCCCAAGCAAGGGACTGCTGTAACTTACATACATACTTACACACACATACATGTGAGGAGCCTGCTCTGACGTGCTGGAAATCCAGCACATCTGAGCAGACTCGATTAATAGAGTCTGCTAGGGCACATAAATAGATGCACTCTGGCAGCCTTGCACGTCACGTGTATCAGCGGCACAGCACACCTCCATGCTGAGAAAATGGCAGCAGTGAGCTTTGAACTCAAAACACGTTTGATGTGCTTTAGTTCAAAGTGCACTGCCACCATTTTCTCAGCATGGAAGTGTGCTGTGCTGCTGATACACATGCTGCCAACATGGCAACAAGTGCTTTTAATTAATGTGGCTCACATTGGGACCACATGTAAAAATGCCCAAAGATGCAAGCTAAACTGCACTAAGCAATCAGAAAGCAATTCAAGCTTTCACAAAGAAGTTTACACAAGTTTCAATCCACTCTAAATCTATGCAAATAAAACTGGTGCAATTTCTGTTTAAAGGGAAACCAAGTCCAGAGTGTGCCTGGGAACAAAGTTGCACAAAATATCTAAATGTGGGCATTTGGACACAATCTTGGAGCTGCATTTACTTTAACTTACTGGAGGAGGAAAAAGACCTGTAGAAGAAGAATGAACCCATAAGCCATTTCCAATGTAACTGCAGAGCACTTAATTCATTAATGAAACTGGACTGTATCTGTAAACATACTTTTGACAAGTTTTCATTCGGAAAACAAATTCTATTTTCTAATTTAAAGAAGGTTATTTTCATATTAGCCTTCTGCAATTCAGAACATTCTTCCTTATGCATCATAGTTGAATCTACCTCCTGATAATCCATGTTACCTGTGAATATTTAACCTTGTTTTTACTTAAATGTATGAATGGACTTGTTTTTATTGTACTGAGGTAAAAAAAGCTTCTATTCTCTATCAGCTATTTAGAATGATGAATTTTAACAACTTAAAAAATCATATATACTAAAGGGATTGAGGGATTAATCTGGAGTTTATTCACAAATTAAGGTCATTTGGTGACAAAATATTTATTACTCTATTTATTGTAAGATAACTTAAATCACCTTTGCTACAGATAGTTCTTGAGTAGCCTATTATGAATACAGGCATAAACATCACAAGCCCAACAATGACCAAGAACAAAAACAGACTATTCATGTAACAATGAAAAAATTGCTTATTTTACCACATTTCACTTTATGTTTCCAAAGGTCATTAAAAAAAATGTCAAAGCTAAAATTATTTACAAATGAATTTTAACAGATGTCAAAGAACAGATTACTTGATCACTAACAAAGAAATACATGCGCATCATCTATTTAGCACTGCATACTAAAAGCAAAATGAAAGAAATACATTTGAGTTCTTTTTATTATATCAGCATTTACTTTCTTTACATTTTCATTTCCTTCCTTCCTGCAATTTAAGCAGAAATTATATCAGTATTTAATACACTGAAATTTGCATTAACATTAGTTGGGTACACATTTGTCCCAGCTGGCATGATGGAGTACGCAATTTTGCACACAATGTCAGGTCTGGGGTAAGCAGGGCTATTACTTCTGTGGGAAAAACAATAGAAACTCAAGAGTTCACATGTATGATGTCACATACATGCACAGTTCCATTATGTCATGACAGCCATGAAAAGCGCCTGTTACATCTGGAAGTCTTAGAAAGTTAATCAACCAATTAAATCTCATTAACGCACCTCACTCAAGCAGCATAAATTACATTCTAAATAGAAAACAAACCTAGGACCACATTAGCCATGACTGTGCACTTGGCAAACTTAAAAATACTCAGAAGACTAAAAGACTTGTATCGAGGTATTTTATCTTTAAAAGGAATTTAAAAAGTTAAATATTAAAACTTTAAAACTAATGGTGATCTAATCTGAAATATTCAGTAGGGATTTAAAACACTAGTACTTATTGTAAAAATGCTATTTTAAATTGACAGAAAGCTTTTAAAAACATTTTTCTCCTGCTATGGAACTCAGCAGTGAGGGAAAAGCCTTCTTTAACAGAAAAGCTTTAAATTTGTACAAAGTGAGGCCTGACAGACACAAATTGGCTTCTGTCTTCTGATATTTAGAAGATGCATTAGCTATCATTTCTTGACAGAATATATCTTTACCTGGGGTACATTATACCTTATCATCAAGTGTCTACACTAATAACTTTGATTATTTCCCCTTTTTTCTACTACAAAGGTCACTTCTATGTTTGTATGCTTTCTGCCATTTTATGCAATCTTTTCAGAATGGTTATTATTTTATTAACAAGAGTCAAACAGCTGATGGTCATTCCTGAGGAGGGAAAAATTAACTAGATATTGTTTAACTGAGGTTCTTTATTCAAGGTTTGAAGCATAGCATAGGATAATCTGAGTGTGTGTCACAAGATTTCAGACAATTTGCCCATTAGTTTAACTCAGTAACACTAGTGGTGCACACAAGGATCTTCTTGAGACTTGAAATATTTTTTTAAGTGTAAAAGCAGAATGAGTGGTTAGAGCTCAGAACAACTGAAAAATATCAGTGGTGGTGATTCTTTTATTTCTGATCAACTCCATTGTTTCAAGAAACTCAAATACAACCTGTTTCTTGATAAACAGCTAGAGAACATGCGCCAAGGATGTCTTCGGAATCAGCCAATCCTATTTCAGATCAAAGAATGGCTTTAGAGCCATTTTAAACCAGAGAATAACATTATTTATATTACTGTCTCCACAGAGGATAAATCTATTTCTTGTTTGAAAAGGTTAGGCAATAAAGAGAGATTTATAAAACCAGTACAAATAATTGGTTTCCTATTCCTTATCCTCTGTTGGCTTCAGTACACATTGGATAACCTTAAACCTCTACTCAGTCTGGGATAACATACAGTTACTATGGCTTTATGTTACTGTTTTCTTAAGAGATCTGTATAATTATAATTATTTTTGTGCTGAATTGAATCCAAATTTAAACATAAGCTTATTTGAATTTATAGTATTTTCTATTAATTTCCTAAAATTCTGATATTATGAAAACAAAACCTTTCTTCACTAAACCAATATTCATATTCTATTTGTGCCTGGAATATAGTTAATTAAAATCACATTTTTAAACAGTGTTCCTAAGAAATTACTCAAAGGAAAGATGACAGTGAAAAATACAGTAACAAGGTAAATCATTAATTTTAATTACTTTGTATAATCTTTGTGCTGAAAGTCTCTCTCTATATATTTTATGATATTAAATATGGTCTTAATTCATATTAGTGTTATAGGATTATCCCTGTCATCTTCGTATAAAACGTGTTTCTTAATACATGAGGGGGGTGAAAAAAATTACTTTTGTTAGCCATTGACCAGGTCTCTTTCACCCCAAAATTAAAACTCCTTACACAGACAAGAAGCATATTTTTTTCTTCCAGTCTACTGAGTGGTTTTGCAATATGCCACAGCAATGCAGGGACAGTGTCAACAACTGGTACGTACATAAAAAAAATTAAAGTATTATGCATAGCAGAAGCTGTAATCAACACCACTCAACAGAAACTTGTTACTGTAAAAAAAAAAACAAACCCAAACAAACCCCAAAAAACAAAAAACATTGATCACAATGATACCTCCCACTTATAAAAACAAGTTTACTTTGCTTTGTGTGTGAATTACTGCTTTGAAAAAGATTCCAAATTATATATTCATCTGTACAACAAGCAAAATATGGACAGCAGAAGTATAAGACTCCTATGACCATCACCAGTGTGTCTGAGCCATAATTTGCTATACAGAAGCAACCTCTCAGGATTACATTTTAGTCCCATTCATGCTCCAATTGAGCAGTCCAACCCTCTTCAATAGAGCACTATGGGAGCTAACAGACAAAGAAAACAAAAGTGCTTTACCAGAAGAGACAGGGCATTAGTTCGACCTGGCTCTGTAGTACCTGTATGCTTCAGCAGGGCTTTTTGGCACTATCGAAAGCCGATTCAATCACTATTAGATAAAAGTGCCAAAAAGCCCTGCTGAAGACCTGATCTATACAGATGTTGGGCGTGCCAGGTCCAACTAACACAATGCCTCTGCTGGGCATGCACTGCACTCAGCGTGGGGGCATGCCAAACAAAGTAAAGTGCCATGGGGGGTGGGGGGAAGTCCACATCTCTAAGCACCCAATATGCTTAACTTTAAGCATTCCATGCTTAATGCTCCTTGACTTCTCTGTGAAAATAGCATGCAACAAATATTAACTGTTAAAATGCTTTACACAACTTCAACACCCAGATGCAAGAAACAGGATGAAGTTCGGTCCCTCATTTCAGGTAAGCCATTGAGCAACAAACTGGTGTTCAACTGTGATCCAAAATGTAAAAGTTGAACTGCAAAACAGGAAATTAAAACTGGCCACAAATAAATGCAAGCTGAACCTATAGTCTAGAAGGTACCAGAGTAGCTATCACTCTTAAATGAAATACATTAACATCACTGAAGAAAAAGAAAGTAGAGAGGATTAGAGAAGGAAAGAGTCTTAATTATTAATCTAAACAACAAGGCAATTAAGTAGCTAATTGCATTATAACTGACCAAAAGCACATGTGCGCTATACTAATCCAAACATTCATTACTACTACAAGCAAAACCTGGTTTGAAAAATCAGTTATGCCTTGTGGACCCTTTATTATGAATTCTATCCAGGCTTTAAATAGTCCCACAGTGGCCAAACCGTGGCTCACGAGCTGCATGTGGCTCACCGACACAGTACTTGAGGCTCTCCAGAAATTGGCTGAAGCCCCACGCACTTCTCCTCAAGGCAGCTCCAGGGGACAGCACAGCCTGGAACCTCCTGCTGCTCCTGTTTTCCCCCATGGGGAAAACCAGCTCAGGCGCTGGGCTGCTGGGGCAGAGACTGCAGCCATGCCGCTTACCCCAGGGTGGCTCAGCTGGGTGGGGAGGGGGTATGGGGGGGAAGTTGGTCACCTCCACTCCAGGTCGCTCAGCACCCTCAGCCCCTCTCTGCCCCCCTCTGCAGCTTTTGAACTTTGGTGTAGGATTGGATGTGGCTCCCAGCGTGAGTAACTCTGGCTACCCCTGAAATAGTCTATACTCAAAATGTGACACAATGTCTGAACATTGCTAACAAATATTTGTATGGTTTCATTTTTGATAATTGTATGTTTTGGGTACATAATTAGGTTGCCCCTTTTCCCCTGCTAGAAAAAAGGTCAGTCCCCAACACTGTAAATTGACTGATACATTAACTACCCCAAGAAAAAACTGATAACAATTTGTGTAAAATAGGCTAAACTTAGGAAATATAAACTATGAGGAGATCATTTTTATAGTAGTGTTAAAGTGATGTTGTAGCTGGGATGGTCAATGAATTATGCAAGAGGCAAGGATATTATTGGGACAACATCTTTTATTGGACCAACTGTGTGGTTAGAAAAAAGTTAAACTTCATTTCGAAAACGTATGTTGTTTTACTCTTCTGTAATAATCACATAATTTGGGCAAACTTTAATCCTTTATAACAGTGGTCACCAACCTTTTTAGGTAGCAGTCTAGAATGAGCCAGGTTGGGTCAGTTGGGCAGGTACATGCTAGGACCCAGGCACCAATGGTGCTGAATCTTCTTGCCACAACATGGGAAAAGAACTCACCAATGGAATCACTCAGGCTCCTACTGCCACAGCCCATCTGCAGGCCAGATCCAATAGTTTCACAGGCCAAAGGCTAGCAACCCCTATGGCTTTATAACATACTCTTGCCAGGTCAAACAGGTATTCTGTCAATACTCTGTTACTACACATAAACTACTGTAGTTTACCCAATACAGATCAACTGGAAACACCTTAGAGGCTGGACAGATATTTGGCTGGGGTGATATGATCCCGGCACCCGTTCCTGCCCGGGGCAGGGGGCCTGACCCGATGATCTGTTTAGGTCCCTGCCGACCCTAAGCACTATGATACCTTGAATGTGAGAAATTGTTATGGTTTTTGACCAGATTATATTGAATCCAATCCCCTTGTTCCACCCTCCACCTCACCTCATCCACTTTCACAAGTATCCATCTAGCCATTTTCATCAGCCTACATTGCTTCATGCAGCAGCCGTTTTCCCACAATTAAAGATCTACAGATCTACGAGCATCACCACTGCTTGGTTTGAAATTGATTTTTGGTATACAACAGCTGCTTAGCAATCTGATCTTCCACTTTTCAACTGCCAAATACTCCCTTATCTGGTAAGAAAAGCATCTCCCACCATTCTGGCATTTTATCCAGTTACCAAACTCTTCGGCTAGGGACAGACGTTCAAAAAACTGAAGCCTGAATTGATTAAGTCTTTGCAGGTTAGTCTAACCTGCATAGATTAAACCAATTTGCAAGTGATAGATACTCCCTCTTGACTCAGGAAATGCAGGCACATGCCTGAAGTGGCTCAAGCAAAAAACTGGGGGACGCTAGAGCATGCCCTTGGCTGCAGGGAAACTTTGCGGGGAGGGGGCATGGCCAGCCCCAGCAGTAGCCTCAGCAACAAGGAGGGAGTTCCAAGTAGACCCCAGTTTGGGTCCATGCTGATGGCTCAGGGAGGGGGAAATTAAACCCCCTCCCTGGCCAGTTCACTTGTGGCTGTTACCAGGGTTGGCCACTCCTGTTGCTGCAGCAGCAATGGGGGTAGGGGAAGAGAGAGGGGGGATGCCTGACATGGGCTGCTCTGCTCGAACCAGGCGGACCTTGGCTGGAGTCCTAGGCAGGAGAGAGGGGGTAGGAAACAAACCCCCCCCTGCCCTCTTCGCCTCAGGGGGGCCATATCAGCCAGCACCTTGCCATGCTCCACCCCTGCAGCAGTGAGAGGAAGGAACAGGCTGTTGCACCACAGCCAGGCAGGCCCCGGCTGGGGCCCATGCCGCGCTGGGACATGGGATGGAGTTGGGGAAATAGATCCCCATCTCCATTTGATTCACACTGCTGCTGAGGCTGGCCACGTCCTCACCACTGAAGCAGTGAATGGAGAAATGCCTTAGCAAGGCCAGCGTCTGGCCATACCCCCACCCCTGCTCTGGCTAGGGAGTAGAAATGCATAGCCAGCCCTGCTCTTCTGAAGCAGACACCACAGCTCAGCACAGGGCATGATTTAACTGATTTAACTCTGATTTAACTTGAACCAGGAAGGGGTCTGGGACAGAAGTTCCATAAACTGGTTTGATCTCAATCAGTTAAGTACGACGCTACACTCAACCATGTTTATCCCAAACTGGTTTGGGCCACTTTGAAACTCATTTATGTGCAATGAACTTATGTTCCGTTGCAAGTGTGAACCAGCTTCTGCTCACATAAATAGGTTTGTGTGTAACTTCTGTCCCTAGCCTTCAAGCCCGAACTTTCAGCTGCTAAAATATACACACACATTCAAAAAGGAACACTCTCATAAAAACACTCTTAACCCTAACCATGCACAACTTATAAAATGGCATTCTCCCCTATTACATTCTGTACTGTGTTTTAAGAAATCTGCAATTTAGATTAAAAAAGTGCAAATACACGCATCCTAAAAAATAAACAGAATTGGTAATTATACATTGTTTAAAACAACTACAAAAAAAAAATCACTATTAACAAAAGTAACTGGCAAAAATTACTTCATGTTAAAACTGATAAACAATAAGAGCTTGAGTTTCTTTTTTAATGCTCTTTTAATCCATCATTTTAACATTATGGTTGATAAAACACACACACTATTCTGAAAACTGCTTTATTCCATTGCGATTCCCTTTAGTTACACAGCAGTTTTTAAATGGTGAAAATAAGCACTGCAATCAACCAGGCTGGCTGTTTCTCCCAATATCTATGGACCAGAAGGCATAGTCCAAAAGGTAATGAGCTGCTAAACACCGCTACCATTGAAGGGAGAAAGATGTATTGTGAATTTGCAATTTCGCAAAATACCATGCACATAACTGATGATTCCTGTCAGTAGCTCTACTGTGAGATTGCAATCGACTCCAAGATAACAATTAAAATGGAATACATTAAAGGGTGGTTATGAGAGTGGAATCATAAAGCCTGTCACCGTCTATGGTTTTCCTTTCTTCCTCAGTGCTTTGCCAGACACCATTATCAACTTAGAAAATATACCTGAAATGCATTGTAGTCCTTTTTTTCCTTTAGCAAATCAGGTTTTTGATTAAAGATGACCAGATAGGAAAGATGATAGGTGGAATGGTATTGGAAGAATACTGTCCTTTAGCTCAAAGCCTCTGTTTACAACTTTCAGTTCCTATCCCAATAAAGTTGCTTCACCACTGCATCAGTTAAGTTTCACAGCAGTATATCTCCTTTAACAGTAATGGTTTTAATCACAGTATAGCTAGCTAGCACCTTGTGGGGACTGAAAGATGCTACTACCTTTTGTCTTTATAACAGTATACAGCAGTCCACAGTATACGGCACCTCCCCTAGCCTACAAGCAACACTATAGAGCAATGAATGCACTTTGGGCAGTATCATTCTTTGCTCTCTATGTCAGTCTCAAGGACCAAGCATCTAAGGAAAGCAAAACGCCTTCGACCATAGTTTCTCATGGATAATTGGATAATGCCAGCAAGGATGGATTAGAAGCACAGGTACACGCAATCAGAAATTACAGGGAATCTTGTGCTCTCAAACCCTAAGGGTTCCCAGAGAGACTTTGGAATGCCAACTCTCAGCATCATAATGTTTAACTCTCAGGTCTTTGGTTCCTAAAGCAATGGTTAAGTGCCTCAGAATGCAATTGAAAACCACCAGCAAGCTTAATGAGAGTTGCTAAATTAAACCAACAAGAAACGCTGGATACGGGTACGGGGAATCTCAGAGACTTTAAGTACTTAATTAGGGATAAAGGGAGGAAGAACATAAGGGCATACTTATGCCACTCAATTACAGTGCCAGGCAGAGCCATACTGAGAGAATGCATGCCTATTCTTTGTGGTGGTTACCTCTCAAACAGGAGGGAGAACTTGACCCTGCTTGGCAAGCTAATATGGCATTATGTGAGCCAATAAAGTCACCATAACTGAGAAATATAAACATACCCCAAAACACCCCAGGATGCACAGCCAAAACCTTCTCTTGACTAAGGTACCTGAACTGTCCAGACTCAAAGGGGATTTAAGTTTTCTTCTAAAACTCAACATCAGTGACACCCACCTTTGATGCAGTGGTTATACCTGTTATGCAAAATGTCAGACCTGGTTTTTATGTTTTCTATGGTCTTCCCTATTGCTCCCTTTATCTAACCCAGTGAGTCATGAATTTTCTCTTTGGCAAATTGTCAGGGTTTCAACAGAAGGAAAAAGAACATAGCCCCCACCCCCAGAACAGTTTATGCACATGTGGTTAGAGCAGTTTCCTGAGGTGAGGAATGAGAGTTTAAATCCCGCCCTGGCTCAGAAGGCCATAGGGCCCAGATCTCCCACATCCCACAGCAGTGGGATAATCACTGCATAAACACAGGACATCACTACTACTTCCTTTTCCAATAGTCACATGTTTGAATGGAAGTGGCCACAGAGACAGCATTTTGCAAGAAGCCTGACACTAAAAGTGTACAGTAGGCAGTGTACAGTAGGGCCCATCAAGGCTTCAGGACTTCTGCACATGCTCAGAAATGCAACTTTAGGCCCCTAAAAGTTTATTGGCAAAATAAATAAATAAATAAAAAATAAAAAAAATTAAATTTTGTGTACTTATACAATAATTCATTTACCTCTCAGATCGGTAACTGACATAATCTCACACACTTTCATATGACAAGTCAATTCACTTTGCTCTCCCTCACTGACTAATCCCATTCCCCAATCTCTACACAATCACTTACCACCTGGCCTCCTCATCAGTCATCCCCTGGCTGTAATTAGGGTGAAGTTGTTTGTATTTAAGGTTTGTAAAATGAAACCCAGAAAGGTAGGTGGATCTTTGAATAATCATGAATACTTCTCTAGGTACAGCCATTTTCTTTCTGAGATAGAATCATGTTTTGCTGATGCTGTTATTACAATATATTTATTTGTTTGTGTAAGCAATTCAAATCTCATTAACCCAAATGAAAATACCAGTGACTGGGCAAAGTTCATATAACATAGGAGACTTTCAAAATAACTTTTGAAGGACGTCCATCAAATTATAAAGGTATATCTATAACACACTTCAAAACTGAAAAGGTTACTTTAATTTTTCAATTAATCATTTCTCAGGTTTGCATGAACTAACACTGCCTTCTCAACAAGCATATTCTCCTCTGTTTATAACCTGTAAAATTCCTCCTCAGACTTTGAGGGAGAAGGACATCACCACACTGGAGATAAAAAATATGCTGGTCAAAGATTTGTAATTTGTTGATGCACCAGAAATAAAAGACAAGGTTAGTTATGAAAACCAAATGATAACAGATTATCAAAGTTAGTTAACGAGGTTGTACTGCATGTGGAAGTGAGGAATTTTGGATTTTTAATGGTAGTCTGTACTTCTAGTATGTATTTCGAAAAATCTAAAGGCCTTAAGAATTATGTTATTCTAATTATCCTCTCTTTCTTAAGATTCATCAGTTGAATTCCAACCTTTTTTATGTTGAGGGACATACAGAGAAGAAACTTTTCATTTTTAATTAATTAAATAGAAAGGATAGGAATTGTATATCTGATAACCCAGCATATATTGGTGAAAATACATAAGCAAGGCAGAACAAATACTTTCAGGACCAGAAAACTGTTTCCAATAATGGCTTTTATAACAGCAAACCATCAGGAAAAAAAAAATAATAAAGGCCCAGAAATATCCCTAAATGGACATAAGATCAATGTCCTGGAACCAATTAAACTTTAGAAGTGTATATTAGAAGCAATTGTGTAACAGTGCACACCCAATTCTAAATGACAGTACTTGGTAATAGTTCTTTTACAAAGTAATTGAAGGTTTCATTACATAATCAATGTTTTTATTCTAGTGGAAGATATTTATTCTCCACTACGCAAACAGAAAAACTAAGCCTTTTCCTAGTTAAAAAAAATATTTAGATTCTTAAATATTTGTCATCTGGAATTTTTAAAGAAAATTAACATGTCCAGCAAAACACCTTATCATCGTGGTAACTGCATTACATAACTAATTTATTCCAGCAGACATTAATTTTGACCATATGTAAAAAACAAAAAGTCTTGATTTTGGCATACGAGAAGAAAATATAAGCTATTTTCTAAATTATTCACTAATGGACCAAAACCATTATGCATTTACTTATTTTGGAAGAGAAGTAAAGGATTTAGAAAGCTGTGTTTAGAAAGTTGTTAGCTGTACTTTAAAACCTTCAGACCCGGTCTTGAGGTTGAAAACAATGCCAAGTTTTCTAATTTAATTTTGGGAGAACCTTCTGGGAAGAAAAAGAAAGTTACATATGATCTTTACTGTGAAGGTTATTTTCAGCAGTTTTTAGCCTTTACATTTTTCCACCTCTGCTGTTTTGCTAGAATAGCCCTTACGTATTTGGCAAAATTAACCAAACTGTTGGCAAAAACTGCTGTTTTGCTAACCAATCTAATTTTATCTCCTCCTTTATTGATTCCCACGATGATTATTTTACCTACAATAAAGACATTAAAACATTTATTTCAATTCTTTACAATATATTACAACTGGCTGTTTAAAATGATTCTCAAAAGTGAGACCAATTTTGTGATATATTTCTAACCCGAGAGCAAATCTTAAAGAATTTCTGAACAACTCACTTATACTGTTCCAGTATTTATTTGAAATTTACTTCTTGACTTGAATTCACAGGGCTGCCATTTCAAAAAGTTCATGCCCCTACATATGGTCAACTACTCTTTATAATTTTCAATATAACCTTTTAACATTTATTACTAAGTAAAAGTACAGTAACTAACAATGAGGTTCTTATAACACTAATCTTTAAAAAGGCAGGGGGAGGAATAAGGGGCACCCCATAGGGGGCATCCATAGAACTTTTGCTTCTCTTTTACCTGACTGTACCTGAACTTATTTGTTCATAGATTCATAGATGTTAGGGTCGGAAGGGACCTCAATAGATCGTCAAGTCCGACCCCCTGCATAGGCAGGAAAGAGGGCTGGGGTTAGATGACCCCAGCTAGATGCTTATTTAAACTCCT
>NW_005842589.1:746604-751876 GCF_000455745.1 Alligator sinensis
ACCCTGCTGCTGCCTCTCCACAATCCCAGTGAGAGACTTGTCTTGCCCCTTGCTTAGGAACACTGAGGCAAAGAACTCATTGAGGAGTTCAGTCTTGTCCCCCCTGTCCGTCACCAATTGCTTCTGCCCATTTAATAGGGGTTCTATTCCACCCTGGGCCTTCCTTTTACTCCCTATATAGCTGAAAAACAATTTCTTGTTATCCTTAACATGTATGCCATCCTCAGCTCCATGGCAACTTTGGTCCGTCTAACTGCCTCCCTACAAGCGCAAGCAGAGTAGGTATACTCCTCTTTGGTAATCTCTCCCTGTTTCCACTTTTTATATGCTCCCGTTTTAGCCCGTAGGCTGCTCTGGATTTCTCTGGTCAGCCAGGGAAGCTTTCTGGCCCCTTTCCCTCTTTTTCCTCGCATCGGGATCGTCTCCCTCTGTGCCCGAAGGATCGTTTCCTTAAGGCACAGCCACCCTTGTTCATACAACTTGAACTAGCATCTTTATTCTGACAATTTCCCCTCTGTGCCTGACCCATCTTCATTTTATTCTATATATTAGTCTGTTTCTTAGGCCCATCACACATTTGTTTAAAACCTCCTACCACATCACACATGGCCAGGGCTGCCTCAGGCTGGTACCAACAGAACTGTCTGCACTACTTGTTGGAGACCTGGGTGTGTGAACATGCTACATATTCAATATTAGGAGCTACATAAACCAGCCACAAAAATGTTCTACATTATACATGGAACATTTGTTATGGCTGGTTTACCATTTTATGGTGCTTTAAATTGGGTACCTAGGTAGCATCCTTGCTATTTATGGTATGATTAACACAATTGTGGCACAAATGTAATGTACGCCAGGGACTTTAGATTCATATCACTATCCTCTGCAGGGTCTTTTAAAACTTCCTCTGAAGTATGTGCTGGTATCAGAGACAGGGTACCAGATTAAATGCAGTACTGACCTCACATAACATACCTGAATTCTTAGACAAAAAGTCATGAAAAGGCTGAGGGGCTGTTTACTGACAAGTTGATACCAGATAAGACTCAAAGTACACAAAGTAGTCATCTCTACCAACGAAATTAATTTAAATGGTGGTCCTATCTTCCTTTGAAACACAAAAACTTAATTTGATAGGTCTACACAATTTAGTTACAATTAACAATAGGCCTTACCACAACTAAAGCATGATAAAATAATTTTATATTTTGCAATAGATGTGTTAGGTTAACTGAAGAAAGTTTTATCTACAGGTTTAGCATCTTGTCTGTTAAGTGAAAGAAGTGAGAGTTCAATCCTCCAACAGATCATAAATATCCCTGAAATATAACATAAATATTCCTTAAGACATATAATAACTATGTAGCTGCTAAACAAAGTAGATAACTGAGATTTAAACAAAATATAAGCAGCAAATAACATAATAGCTGTTCTTAGTTGTATCCTATAGGAAAGCGTAAATAAGCCAAGCTGTCATAATTAGAGTGAGACATGGAATGATCAGCTCAAACCAGGAAAGATGTATAAACATAAGCATCAGTAAATATAACAACTGTTTAACAAACTAGGACATAAAAATAGTGCTACTTCAATTTTACATTCTCTCTCTCCAACTTAAATGAAAAAAATCTAAACACCTACAAGGTCCATCTAACTCTATAAAACATTCCCGCACTCTTTAAGAATGGGGTATTTTTTTAAAGTATATAATTTTTAACCTGGAACATTTAACCCACTGTCTGGTGCTGAAAGCTGCAGAAAATAATCACATTAACTAATGTAACAATGACAGTATGATAAAATACAGGTAAGTCTGTCATTACCAGAAACTGTAAATCAAAGAACACATAGGATACATCGCCCTCCTGGAAGCTGCATGGAATGGAAGGGTTAACATATACTTTAGAGTACGTTAAGAAGCAAGATATCAGGTGGTAGGTGAGACTACACTGAAAAGCACTACTGAAGACAAGGAAAATACCAGCCGTCTCTGCTTCAAGAAGACAGATTACCACCTGTCCAGTTATCTTCCATACACAATACAAGGCACGTTGGTCATTTTAACAGGGATAACTCTACCCATATGCTGTTTAATTTTGAGCTGCCCTCTGCCTACTTGTAAATATACGTGATGGATCATTGTAAACTGTAGATTAGCACAGTGGTGATGTTTAGCTTGAGGCTAAGCTTCATGCTTACTTTAGCTCCTTGAAGCCTTAATCTACAGTATATTATATTAGTATCAGTACTTTAGACAGAGGACGGGAAGCAGAGACACAAACAAAGGAGGGGGAAAATGCATTTGGGATTTCAGGGAAGAAATAGTTTAAGTCCCAATCCTAGTAAAACATACTGCCATGCTTAGCTTTAAATGCTGTATGTTGTCCTGCTGACACGTCAGAAGTGTACCAAATCACATGTGGGTTGCAATATACTCCAGACTGCTATAGCTTAAAAATATGCAGCCAAGAAAAAATGTGTATTAAATTTTTAAAAAATTAAAAAGCTGTAGCACAACAGTTGTTTACAATACAAAGTAACTGTAGGCACAGTTACTATAGCACACCATTATAAATGAAGTACCAAGTTCTTCACCGGTGTAAACAGTGCAATTAAACATTTATATTACAGCCCCAACTAAATATTCTTATAATGCAATTTGAGATTTACTAGAAGGTCAAGAGTGCCAGCAATGATCTTCTCCCTCCCAAAACAATACATCATTTAGAAGCTGAAAAGGTAAAGGGATATATTTGAATGCAAAGAGAATTTTTTTCTGCTATTTTGTATAGAAGCAGCAAAAAAACCCACCCAAGCTTGCAAATCACTAGGCTAGAACAGAGCTGACTGCTATTCAATAGCCATATTCTGGCAGCTAGTTGCCTCTTTTGGCAGGACAATCAAGCCTCCACTACTCGCCTTTACCTCCCCCATCACCATATGAAATACAGAAATGCCTAAGGAAGGCCAGGGTGTCAGATCATTCTACAGAGGTCCCAAAACTTTAAGCATGTTTGAACAGTTAGTAGATTTTGGTACTGTTTAACCTAAACCAATTCCAAAAAAGGTTTCAACCAAACAGCTGTTTACTAGGCCTGTGTGAAGCAGCAAGTATTCGATACAGAGGGACAGTAATTCAATTCAGTGATTCAAATCACTGTCCCGATTCATTTCGGCCAATTTGGACTCAAAGATTCGGCGCTGATTCGGAGATTTGGCGATAGGCTATAAGGGGGAATCACTATACCTATAACTTTGTCATTTTCTTGCAGATTCAGATGAAAACAGTAGGGATGGTAGCCCCTTCTGAAGGCATGACGCCTGCCAACTTTCAAGGACATAGGTGTAGGGGTTTCTGTAACAGTGCACCTCAAACTGTTGAAAGCAAAACTCGTATCACTTGTGTGTGTTAAGGCAGAGCGGGATAAATGCATTGGGGATGGAACCCCCATATGCAGGCATGAGGCCTGCCAGGTTTCAGGCAGAGTGGTGCAGGGATCTCTGTGAAAGTGTACCTCAAGGTTCTGAAAGCAAATAAAAAAGCAAATAAGTGCAGAGTGAGGAGGGTGGCACTCACTCCAGCTGCACGTGGAGCTTGGGGAACCCCAGCAGCGGGAGGTTCACCTTCAAGAACACCAGCTACTCCACCAAACCAAGGTTCAAGGAGGTGCAGTGGGGTGTCACAACATCACCAGCAATGCTGAATACCCGCTCACTTGGAACACTGGTCGGTGGACAAGACAGGTGTTGCCGGGCAGATCCTGCCACACTTGGCTGCGGCTTGCCCAGCAGGCCAACGGGACGCAGTCCAGCAACTCTGCATCCTCGGCAAGATAGGTAGCCACCAAGGCCTCCACGCTACCTGCCAGATGGTAGGGTCTGATACCACTGGACCCCAACATTGAAGCCATGCCCTTGGCAGCAGCTGTGGTGGAAGAGACTGGCTAGGGGTTGGAGTGCTGGAATGGGAAAGTGGATCCCCATCTTGCACATCCCTGCACCTCTACCCTTCTGCCTCCCCGACTCTGTACACCAGCGCCTCCATCCAGTGATGCAGGGTTCTGCTGCTGCAGATGGTCCCCTTCACCCTTGAGTCGCACATGTCTGCCAGCACGTGGACCATACTGGACCAGAAGGGATCCAGCCATTTTTTGATGCCCTCCTTCAGCCGCTTCACCCATGCCTGCACCTCTGAAGAAAGCAGCTTGCCCCAACCAGGAACATCGATCCCCTGGAACTTCTCCATTTCATTCTCAAGCTCCTTCACTATGGGGATCACCTGGCTAAAGAGGGCACCACCACAGACTCTCGGTGGCCTTGAGTAACAGCTTGAGGACCATCAATATCTGGGAGATGGTATCCCACTCTGTTTTGTTAAAGGGGCCACTGATCCCAATCTCCCTGAGCAAGGGCATTTCATGGATGGCCTTCTGTTGCTCCACCAGCCTTTTTGAGCACCAGATATGTGGAGTTCCACCAAGTCTCCACATCCTGCATGATTCTGTGCTGCAGGATGCTCAGCTCTGCCGATTTGTCCTGCAGCATCTTGTCCCCCTTGATGCTCCAGTGGAAGTAGTCCACCACCTTCTTGCATTTTGAAATGAAATGGCTGGTAGTGATAGTGACAAAGTTGGCATCATGCACCACCTTTATCATATTGGCCCCGTTGTCCATGACCATAAGCCCGTGGGTGAGATTCCCTCACAAACTCAGATTTCCCCTCTTTCCCCAGAATTTCCTTAGCTATGGCACTCGGCTCCTCTGCCTCCAGATCCAGCTCCTCCTGTGGCACTGGAAGGCTCATGCTGGAAACTAAAATTGGGGTGGAGACTGGCATGCTGCTGCTGGTGGTTATTACTGGTGTTAGTGGAGATGGTGCAGGTGCAGACACCGCTCCCACCACCTTGCTCCCAGAAGACTCGTTGCTGCCAGGAAAAAGGGTGCATCTATGTTGGGGGGGGGGGCGAGACTTGCAGCTCTCCCTCTGCCCCCTTTTCCTCCCCTGCCAGAGGCACCTGGCACCTGCCTTTCCAGAACACATTCATAATGTTTGGTGTGCTGAAAAATGTGGTGCGTCTGTAATATAGGTTGTCCTTTTCTGCACAGTGATGACAAACTTTCAGGGAAAACACAGAAGACAGACTAGCTACCAAGAAACTAGGTAGTAACCCAGAGCCTTTCAGATGCTGCTGGTCCAAGAGAGAAACAGCTCACAAAAGCACAGATCACTTCACACACAGCCTTATATGTTGTTTCTACGTCCCTCTCC
>NW_005842589.1:751907-762274 GCF_000455745.1 Alligator sinensis
AGGAACTTGAGGAAAATAGCACAATCACTGGCCAGCTACAAATGTCAATATCAGAGCAGTGTTTCCCCCTCTCTCAGCCTTTCCCATATACATATAAAAAAAAAAAAAAAATCACCCCATCCCCCCTCCCTCTTCTCAGTTTCTGTTTTCCGCAAACCTTCCAAATTTCTGAATCTCTCTGAATTGATTTGGACCTTTTAATGGGTCTCCCAATTCAATTCAGAGATTTGGCAGCTGAATTGGGTCAAATCTCCTCCAAATTGAATCGGCTACTGAAGCTTCAAACAGCCCTACTGTTTTGATATTTATGCTTGAATACAAAATTTTAAAATGTTGAAATAATTATCAGCATAAAACAACTGAACTAATCTCAAAGCTGCATTTTTTATTCCTGGACTGTGGTAGTGACCATAATCAAGCATTTACACAAGCTACTTATGGTTTAAAACAGGGGTGATCAAGGTATGGTCTTCTGGACCTGTGTAGTGGGTCCTGCAATCTGGCAATGGGGAAGCGGTAGCAGAGTTAAGTTGCAGCAATTTAAATTACCACCACTCATCCTGCTACCAAATTTCAGGACCCATGAAGAGTCCCGTGGGCTGAAAAAGGCAGGTCCATGTGCTGGATTAGGCCCATAGATTGAACCTATGCTCTTCATCCAGGCTGTATAGCCAACCATACCCTCAGGTTTGGACACACAGACTGACACAGCACCACTCACGAAATGATTTGAGCACCACTGGTTTAAAAGAAATAAAATTCAAGTCAGAGAAATCTAGAGCCAAATGATCCAAAAATGTACTGTTTCCTGTGATATCCCAGAACTCTTTTTGGGTAAAGCCTGGAAAAAGGGAATATGGAGAAATGTGATATATAAAATACGCAAAATTCACTATGGTTAAAATTCTACAGTATTGAAAATTACAAAACTATATATTTAAAAAAGACAAATAGTGCGCCATGTTACCCTAATTTTAACACCTCAGTAGTCTGAATCCTACTTGGCACTGAATTGTCCAATTAGACAGAGCCTAAAAACAAGTTGATTTTAAACAATGAATTCTGATTTCTTTTTAAAAATCCTGAAAACCTATAAATGAAGACTATGCAGCTGGAAAACGCTATTCTGAATTAACTACCCTACTTAAAAGTTTAAACTAATGAGTGTGTTGAGTTTTTCAAATACTTTGGTATTTGGTAAATGTAACTTAAAATGCAACAGATGCATAGTTTACTGACACACCAGCACAAAATTAGTTATGTAATTAGCTTCCGTTTCATTGGTAGCTGCTGAAATTCTCTTTCACTTTCAGCTAAAGCTAGTCAAAGTTTTCCAGATGATGATTGGGTGCATTTACTCTGCACCTGCAGTTTGTATTTTTTAAATGAAGCTCTAATTGTTCCAAAAAACATTTCAACAATAAAATACAATTGAAAAACATCATTTTAAAATTCATATTACCATAATGTAGTAGAACCACAGATTTCTTAAATTAGATTTCTCACTTATAATAGAGTAGTTCTTCATAATCTCTTTCATACAATGAAACATTTAAATATTTGGACTTTTCTTATATGGAAGTTAGGTTCTTCTCCACATCTCTACTTCCCAAATATACAGATTTAGGTTTACACAGCTGAATGTGAAAGGAATCATATAAAAGTTAATCAGACGCTCTCTCACTTCAGGACTAAGTTACATCACCCAGTTCAGTGATGTTCCTCCTCACTAAAGTAAATAACCTGTCTCGGTATTAGGACAATCAGCTCCACAAAAGCAAAAACATCTGTATGGGTCCCACAAAGCTCTTTTATACAAGTTCATTTTGGTACTATATTATTTCACAACTACTCTTACAAAAACCATAACCATAGTTTCATAGTTGGTAGGGTCGGAAGGGACCTGAGCAAATTATCAAACTCCGACCCCCTGCCATGGACAGGAAAGAATGCTGGGGTCAAATGACTCCGGCTAGGTGATTATCTAGCCTCCTTTTGAAGACCCCCAGGGTAGGAGCGAGCACCACTTCCCTTGGAAGTTAGTTCCAGATCCTAGCCACCCTGACTGTGAAGTAGTGCTTCCTGATGTCTAGCCTGAAAATTTACCATCATGTAAATTAAGCTAGTACCTTTGGTATTAAAAAGAAATTCAAAAGTACTAACAAAGATTTCTAAACATGGAAACAGAACATGCAGAGCATACCTAAATCTCACTGTAGTAACTAGGTCTACAAATAACAGTAATGGTATATACATACATACATACATACATACATAGCAGGCTAAAAGTCAATACTTTGATAGGGATCAGTAACAGGAATTCTGAACAGTAATCAGTAGAAATAATTAAGGCATGTAAGAATAGTTCAGGCTATGAATGGTCTTGGATGACTGTGAAGAGCAAACCCTATTGCTCTCAGAGTAACTAATAAATTATAATATCCTTTCCTCTGCATATTTCATTCTGTTTGTCTTTAAAAAATAACAAAAGAAAGAAAGAAACAGTCTTTTTATTCAGAGAGCTACTTATGGAAATAAATTCTATCAGTGAACCATTTTGTAGTATTTTATCTTACACCTGCCATTCCCCTTCCCCCGTCCAGTCCCCCCCCCCCCCCGGGGGCTGTAGAACTTGGGGGGACTTGTTTCCTTCCTGCCTGCATGTGGAGCTTTAAAGCAGAGTACAGTTTGCGCTGACTGGCCCCATCCTTTAGGCCTGAACTCATGCGTGTGATGGCCTAGTGAACTAGGATGGCAGCAGAGATCTCCAGGCTGTAGCGTTGCAGAGTATCTTTCTCCTAAGGGGATTGCCAAGCCAGAGCTAAAAAACATTCCACCTACCCTAGTTATTTGGGTTGGGTCTCTATTTGTCTGGAGCCTTACTTTTGACCTTACTGCCATGAGAGACACTACCAGGAAAAATTTACAGATAGCATTGCTCTTAGGATCATCAGGACATGCAAGCAGCGTTTCTTCTCAGCTGCATGGCAGGTGCGGCTATGCAGGTGTGCTCATGCTGTGCTGCCAGGTGCGCCTGACTGGCTGCACGTGCCACACAGCTTAGAGGGAACGCTCCATGCAAGCGTCTCCACCATGACAAGATTGTGATCCAGGGAAAGGCTTGTATGTCCCAATGATCCTGAGAGCAATGCCACCATTCTCAAGATCTGCTGGCAGGATCATTTCATCAACCTTGGAGGTGCTACAAAGAGCCAGTACCACCAGCGTTGAGGCGATTCTCCAACAGACTCAGCTGCAGAGGGCAGGCCACATGGCCCGGATGGATGACAACACCTACTAAAGGCCATTCTGTACAGGGAACTGGCAACTGGGAAATGTGACAGAGGGGCCCCACATAAGCACTTCAAGGATACCCTGAAGAGGTTCTTTTCTGCCTGCGGTATAGACCATGAACTGTGGGAAACAGGCAGACTGTGATGCCTAGTGGCTCCAAATCAAAAAGGCAACAGCCCTCTTTGAATGTCAGTGCAGAGCCAGCATCAAGAAGAGGAGGAGGAAAGATGCACCTTTATGTAGCAGCAAACAGCCATACACGTGTAACTGCTGCAACAGGATTTGCCTCTGCAACTAGACTGATTAGTCACTAGCAGGCTTACAACCAGCATTAGCAGTTACCTTACTAATATCTTAGTCTGCGAAGAACCGCCAAGAAGTATTTTATACTATTTTCCACATGTTTTAGTTACCCAGAGAAAATTTTGATTCTGCTTAATTCTGGAGCTGACGAAGGGAATAAATCAGGCTGCTACATGATGCCTTATCTTTTAATAGAAAAAACATTTTAATTTGTTCCCTTTTCTTTTTTTTGCTCTAAGAACCACATTCTCCCCCCCACCCCCCCCACCCCCCGGGACTATTGAGATCTAATGAGTTGCAATGAGACTGAGGTAGTTTAGTTAAAATTGTTACCACAAGTAGTAAAAGCTTAGGATGATCTTCCCATTCTAAACTGTCATAGAGACTTAATGGAGATCGTCTAAATGGAACAGTCAAGTTAGTGTTGGCTCTCTTCTACCGTCTCTGAAAAGGTAAGTTCATCTAAGTTATTGAGACAGAATTTTGATGAGTTATATCAAGAACAGCTTTCATTTAGTAGTCGTTTCATCCCATAATTTCCAAAAATAAGATGTTATGTCCATTTTGTAAGTGTGGAAAATGTGCCACAGAGTCTGTGGCAGAGTCTGCATTAAAGTGTGGCAGTCTGCATTAAAATGTTTTCTAACTGCCATTACCCTGCTCTGACTTGAGAAGATTGCCTTGAAGTATTTACAGTATTTAAAGCTTGAAAGCAGGATATGAGATAAGAAAAGTCCTCTCAAACTAAAGACTGTAATGATTTGTTTTTACTCTAAGTGGATAACTGAAAACCAAGTTCATAACCACCTGACATACCCATCAGTCTTAAACAGGAAAACATAGCTGGTCCAGGAATAATGGACAAGAACAAAGGATGGTGTAATTTTTAAAGAACGCAACTCTGCAGGAAGATTATGACCTGGCTCTATGAATCACCACTATGAATGGATAAGGATTCTGACCTGGAAAAAGTATAGATGAGAAAGACTTCAGGTGATCTAGTCCAACCATCTGTTCATCCCCATCTAAAAATCCTATTCTTAAAACTGAATGAACAACTCTCTCAAACAAATGCTGGGGACAATACCCAAAAACAACAAGAACACTCTAACCCAGGAGTAGAAAATTATTTGGGCCTAAGGGCCAAAAAGTTTTGATGACGTGTCTCAGGCTAGGTCAGCACCTTCCCCACTCCACCTGCAACAACTCACCAAAACACTCTATGGGGCTTTAGAAGGGCAGGGAGCGGTGTTCTGGAGTGGTACAGGTGGGTGAGGCAGGGATCATGGGGCCAGGTTGTGGGGTGGGGACAGCTCAGGGCTAGGGCCAAGCCGTAATCCACTGCCTACACCCGAGCCCATGTGTGCAGTGGGGTGCTGCCTGGTCACTAGGTCCCAGGAAGCAGCCAGGGGTTAGGGGAGGGAGTGGAAGTGGAACGTGCAGCATTTAGGGGAGGGAGTATGCAGCAGATCTTACCTGGGCGGAGTAATCCGTGGCTGCCCCTGCAGCACTCCACATGTAGGACAGCCTACATTGTACCCCTGCCCATACCTGTTGGCCCAACCCCAGCCTCAGCCAGAGCCAGCGTGCGGCTTCCACATGCTCTGCCTGCCCACAGATGGCTGCTCATTGTGCCAGGCAGGCAGAGTTGGTAGAAAACAGCCAGGAACTGGAGCCAGAGCCCACACACGAAGGCAGGAGCCACTCAACAAAGCCCCTGCCCTCCCCTCTTGGAGCAGCATAGCAGGGGCAGGAGCAGAAGGAGGAGCCACAGCTGGAGGCAAGGGAAGCAGAACAGCTCTGCCAACCCAAGCCCCAGCCAGAGCATGCAGCTCCCAGTGGTGCTATTCCCGGTAGAGTTGCAGCTGGCTGGGTACTGCTCTGCAACCCTCGCCTTCAGTGGCAGCTCCTTCTCCCGCTTCTGCCCTTGCCCCTGCTGCAGGCAGAGGGGTGGGGGAGAAGAGGTTCAGCCGGATGGCTCCTGCTGGAGGCAAGGGGTACAAAGAAGCAGCAGGAAGAGCCTCACTATAAGTTACGCACGTTGGTTGGGGCCTGGGCCGGCAGGTGCAGGCGGGAGCGCAGCACAGGCTGTCCCAGTGGGAGCAGGTGGAGCACAGCCTCATGTGAAGTGCCATGGGCCAGATCCAATGAGTTGGCGGGCCATGTTTTACCCACTCCTGCTTTAACCTGTCACAGGTAAAGGAGGGGGACAAGAATACTGTCAATGTTCTGCTACTGCAAGGATGGAAATAATTTGTTAAATATACTCAAGAGATCCAAAGAAGAGGACCATTCTCTTCTTCAAGAGATGATCTCCTCAAGTCAGAGGAAGGCAAAACCACCCATAATCGATGCTGATCTGAACGTGGGGTAAAGTTCCCTCCTGATCCCAAACTTGGTGATTGGTCCGAGTGGAATCCAGGTTTTTAGGCCCAACAGTAGCATTGGCAAGATCAAAATCCCCATCCTTATCTGCATTCAACACCCAATATTTCAGAAGATTGGAGGGGGGAGGGGGAAGGTGGGGGGAGTAGCAATAAGAGGGAAAAAATATCCCTTCTCAGTCTCATGCAGCAGCCAAGCAAAGCGAAAAAAAACTAAACACCCTTCACCTGGAACAAAATCTCCTCTTTCTGTCATCCTGTCCCCTTCATAAACTTTTCTTGAAAACTTTCAATGAAAGTTATTCCACAACTTCCCTAAGCAGTCTAAATCCCACTTCTGCTCTGTTCTAACAGTGAAGTAGATTTTCCTATGGGTATTAAACTCATAAGTGAAATTTGTTTATCAGAAGTTTATTATCCAGCTTCTCCAATTGATTTCTGCATTCTTAATTATACTACTGATGGTTATTTCTATATCATTAGAAAGAATTGTAATGCACATTAAAAGGTACATTAGAGTAGTACCTAAGGACCAATCAAGAATAATCTCATTTTATAGATTTGGTACTCTTCACTGAAGAACTGTTTTGTTTACAGGTCTTCAGGTTCACATTATTTAGTTTCTCTCATGACCCTCCAGTCTCATGCCAAGGTTAACTTTTTCAAAGCCAATGTAACTGTGCTTGGTAAGTCTCTGCTTTTTTTCCCCTTAAATATTGTGCAATACATACATTTTAGCAATTAATTCAATTTCCTATTTTAAAATGCTAAATAATGGGCAGGGCACATAGAGATCTTTTCTGTATTATGGAAATTATATTAAAAGACACTAACATTAAACATTAGCTTTGTTATTTAATGCTGTGGGCCAGAAATTTCCTAGAAGTGACCACATTATCCTCTGGCTAATACATGAAGCAGGAAAACAAGTTAGTTACAGGAGTGAAAAAAATGCCAAGTCAAAAAGCATCTAAGTCAGGAGTAGGCCACCTGACTTAAGGGCACATGCCATAAGTGGTGTGTGCAGCTTGTATGTCCATCACCTGGCAGATCAGAAAAGGAAAAAACAGCACAGCAGCAGACAGGACAAGGGGCAGAAAGCAGAAAAGATCAGGCAAGGAGCACAGGGATGGGGCAGGGAGCTGAAGGCAGAGCAGCAAGTCAGGTAAGAAGCAAAGGGCAAGCAGCAGCTGCATGCCCAGGGAGCAGAGCACAAGATCAGGCAGGGGAAAGGAGTCTGAGCAGAACTCAGGAAGAATTTGGGGCTAATTTGTGGCATATCTACCAAAAAGGTTGGCCTATGTGATCTCTGCTGAACTTCTGTAAGAAGCTCCCAATGATATATTTATTTTACTTATTTAGATTTAAATAAAGATGCATCTCTACATTTCTAATTATTTGTTAGATTATCCAATGTTTGTAATTTAAAACAAATCATATAATGCAATAGATATAACTATTTTGAATCATAATTGAGGCAGACATCTAAGGAAACTACCTCCTTTTCACTTCCTCATTGTCCCAAACAACAAATGGGGGCTGCTTATGAGAAGTGCATGTCAACACACCCCATGATTAATGTGCCCTCCACAGGAACTGAAGACACACAACAAAGCTAAGGTACAGGGCCTTGAAAAGAACACAGCTGTCTTAGTTGCTATAACAATGTTTCAAAAATATATACTATATCAGTATCAAATCTAAAGCGTGAATCTAATTCAAAATGCCAGCTTTTGTAGTCTCAGATAAATTCAACTACAGCAAGTTGCAAACAATTACTAACAATTGACTGTACTACCTACAGACTGCCTAACATTCACTGGGTTACTGTAGAAAGACTGGAAATGTTGAATACAGAAAAACCCCAGGAAATTTTATTTTACTTGTATATAAATCAAGGCAGGCAGCCTGGGCTTTTACTGCTCTTTTCCCCCTTCATGTTAAAGAATGAGGAAAAAGTTATTTGACCTTTAAAAATATGTTACTTGACAAGTTTTGTAGGTTTTATATAATAATGGTGTATTTATTTCTCAGATAATTTCATTTTTCCAGTAAAACAAGCTAGTATGCTACCTACAACCTAGGAGGAGAGATTTTTTTTGGTACTAAGTTTCATATGAAGTAGGGATAAATATAATGAGTTAGCTTGAACATTAAATGCTGAAGTTTTCATAGCAGAGCCAGTTTAAACAAACTCTTACCCTATGGCTGATCTCCTTAAAAATAAACATAATGGATAAAATTTTCCATGCAAGAAGAAAACTGGTGTACAATCTGATCAGAACCTGATGTCAGCTAATGGAAGAAAGGTGATTTTTATATAGGTCATTCCATAGGCAATTAGAGCCGGTAAAAATAGCAAACAACATACAGGAAGATTCTAAAATTTCTATTTAATGTTTCCTACAGTATAAAGCAAGTCGAAGGACGAGGAAAGAATCAAAGCCTTATGCTAGCTCACATGTAAACTATCACCAGAAAGATGTGATGACAGTCAGATTACAGAAATGACAGATTATGGAAATGACAGTCAGATTACAGGTAACACCCAAGATAATTCCTCAATGAAGACAAATAGGCAAAACATTTCCTAGCACTTACCAGTTATGCTGAAATGGGAAGTTTAAAGGATACAACATTATTCTCCACCAACAGGTAGGGACTAGAGTTATGTTCTGAGCACAGACATATGTTCATTTTACCCATATCAATATCTTGGAAATTCTTATCAATAGAAAAATGCCTTAAGAACAGGAGCATACATACATTTCAGCCCCTTGGCTGAAGAGCTACACAGGTGAGCTCTCCAGATTTAGAGGGTAGAAAATGGGGGACAGATTAGAGAGCTGCTCCCTAAGCCACCCCCCATTTAGGGGAGCCCATTAATTGATGGGCTTCCCTCTCCGCTGCCTGGAAGAGCAGCTGCTGAAAAACAGCAACTACCACAGACAACCTGGGAGGGTTCCAGCCCCAGAAGAAAGCCCCCCCACTCCCTGGCTGATCAAATCTTCCTCCAATGGTGGGAACTTGCATGGTTTCACAGCAACTCAGGGAGCCTTGCCACCGTGGCAGTCACCTGCCTTGACTCTCATTGCTCTGGACTGACTCAAAGCAACATGGGAGGAAGCAGGGACTTTCCTCCTGCATGTGCTAGTTTTAAAAAGAAACTAGGAGTATACAGCTCCCCATCCTCAGCTGTATGTGCCAGAACTGAGGTGGGGGGCAAGCAGTAGTCTGGTGGGAGTCTACTCCCCTGGTCTGGGATAAGCAGAGTAGCAGAGAAGCATACGTAACTCATTCATGTAAGAGAACCTCTCCCATAGTCAAGATTTTCCCCACTGAATGAAGATCTTTCTCCCAAGTTTGGCATGCTTCCTGGGAGAGCAGTTTAACAAACACTTCTAGTCACCATGAGTGGGAATTCTTGTTGTAAAAACTAAACACCTGCATGTGGCTTTTCTCTGTTCTCTACCCCCTCCTGCCTCCTTTCCAGTTATTTATCCCTCATGCTAGGAATAGCTTTTGTGAGCTTTAAATTACCAGCATTTGGTTCTGGGAAAACCATACTTTGACAGGAAGGAAGATCAGAAACTGGCTGGAGTGGAAGTTAGCTGGATCATCTGCAGGTTGACTCCAACCCATGGGCCATATTTTGCCCACCCCTGAGCTAGGCTCTTCTTAGTGGTGGCAGATGACAGAACAAGGAACAACAGTCTCAATCTGCAGCAAGGGAAGTTTAAGTTACTTAAGAGAAACTTTGTCACTAGGAGGGTAGGTAAGCACTGAAACAGGTTATCCCGATAGGTTGTGAAATCTCCATTCTTGGAGGTTTTTAAAACCCAACTAGATAAAGCTTTGGCTGGGATGATTTAGTTGAGGATGGTTCTGAACAAGAGATTGAACTAGATGACCTCCTGCTTTTCTATGATTCAATGAGGGAAGGAGGAACGGAAGGGCAAGTGCTATAAAAAGTCTAGCATAAGCTATTTTTTGTTTAAAATATTATTTTAAAAATACGTTTTTTTCTAATCGTCTTACAAAATACAAAATTTTAAAAATCCTTAAAATATTAATGTTAGAAGATGATGAATTGACAATATAATTTTCAATACTGGTTTATATAATTCTGCATTTTCCTCCTTTTATGACAAATATTACATCATTTCCCCACTGTCAAGAAAAGAAATCATGGTAGTATCTTGAACATCACTATATAAGAATGGTTATTTCCTTTTAAAATTTAATTTAAACTTACTGCACAGACAATATTGTAGAGAATGTGATAGGGAAAAAACACTGTTACTGACTGTTTAGAAGTCATAGTATCATAGTTTCATAGTAGCTAGGGTCAGGAGGGACCTGAACAGAGCATCCTGCCCCCCTGCC
>NW_005842589.1:762589-792286 GCF_000455745.1 Alligator sinensis
TCTCTGGACTGGCTTGAGATGCATCTTTGGATGCATGACAAGGTATGGCTGGCCTTGCTGGCTGCAGTCTGGCATTGATGGCTCATGTTCATCTTGGAGTCAATAATGACTCCAAGATCCCTTTCCGCCTCTGTGCTTTCAAGAAGGGAACTCCCCAGCCTGTATGTATGCTGTGGATTCCTTCTCCCAAGGTGCAGCACCCTGCATTTGTCTACGTTGAACCCCATCCTATTCTCATCTGCCCACTTTTGTAGTCTGTCTAAATCTAGTTGCAGCCTCTCTCTCCCTTCAAGTGTGTCCACCTCACCCCACATCTTACTGTCATCAGCAAACTTGGACAGCGTGCTTTCCACCCCCTCGTCCAAGTCACTGATGAAGATGTTAAACAGTGCGGGCCCAAGGACCGAGCCCTGAGGTACCCCACTGCTCACATCTTGCCAGGTTACGTACAACCCGTCCACCACTACTCTCTGGGTGCGCCCCATCAGCCAATTTTTTTATGCATCCAACTGTGTAGGCATCAATGCCACAGTCACTTAATTTATTGATGCAGATGGAGTGAGAGACAGTGTCAAAGGCCTTCTTAAAGTCTAGAAAGACTACGTCCATGGCGACACCATCATCCAAGGATTTAGTTACTTGGTCATAAAAGGCAATCAGGTTGGTCAGGCAGCACCTGCCTTTGATGAACCCATGCTGATTGCCCCTGAGCATGATCTCCCCTGCAGGCCCCCCACAGATGTGCTCCTTGATGATTCGTTCCAAGATCTTCCCGAGCATCGAGGTGAGGCTTACAGGCCTTCTCTTACAGTCTTTGGGGCAAGACTGAAAATAAAGCAATTTTTTGTCAAGTTTTATGGAAAAAGACTCCTGGATGGCTACTGAATAAATGGAAAATCTCCCCCCCCCCCCCCCCCCCCCAAAAAAAAATTACTATATGGTTTACTTAGTATCATGTTTCATATAGATTGCTAACAGATTAGGAAAAAAACTAATTATTAAAGTATATGATAATGACTTTCAAAGAAAGATATCTGTAGCTTAATAAAAACACAAGAATGACTAGTCAACATAGACAAGTTAAGACATCTCTAACAGAAAAGGCAAAGTATTCTCTTTGTCCATTTACAATGGATTGCTCTGTTGCTCTATCATACCCACTCTCTACCCACCAATCTAACAAAATCTTATTGAAGCACAACTTAAAAAGAACCCAACCTAGTTAGCTGTGGACTTTGCTCAGCCAATCTAGCTGAAGACTCTTCAGAAAGGATAACAAAGGATACCATTACCAGGTAAACTGAGAACCAGTTAAAAGGAATGCTTTATTGGTCCACATAGTGACAACCTTAATACCAGTAATACTTCTTCATGTAAACAGACAGGGTTAGGTCAGCATTTTCACTATTCTGGGTTCTTTGTATGTGAGAAAAAAAATAATACATGCTTTAAAAATGTGTCTAAGTAAGTCTTCAAATATAATGTTTTACAAGGTACTTCCAGTGTTTATTTTGTATCAGATACTTTTATACAGTAATTCAATTGCTGTTCTTATAAAATGGAATTCCCTAATGCCACACACGCTGAATATATTGCAGTTCTTTCAGCAATGTTCACAAAGACTTACGTACAGTCTTTTTCTCAGAAAGACAGATTATAATGAGCCATCTTCTCCAACAAACAGTCTATGAGTTCACTGTGGACTTTCACTTAAACATAGTACTTGGAAAGCAACTAAAAAACTAGAAGAATGATTTTTCCTTTCTAAGAAAAGTATATGTTTAAGGATTTATTTTCTGATTTGTCTTTTTTTAAAATTCCTAGCACATTATTGGTGCCATACGTGATGCCATAAGCAGAGTAATGAGTTCTAAATTCAGGTATGGTAAGAGCTAACACAGAAGTCAGGGTAGATTTGCACCTTATAGACAACTAAATCAGATGTATGGCATAAGCTTTTGTAAGCATAGGATTTACATTATCACAGATCTCATATCTCAAAGTGGAGAGTACTCAAGAAATTAACGTGTTAATTATACCACTTCATAACAGCATCATAACCCAAACTATGGAGCACATGGGCAAACAGAAACCACCGTGTCTTGCAGCTCTGAAAGCTAAGTCTTATTTCACCTTATGACATGTAAGTGTTTTTTGGCACTTCCAGTCTGAGATTAGATTGGCATAGGGGAAAAAAAATAAATAAATAAATAAATCAACCTATGCACATAGCTGATAAAAGACAAGAAAGGGAGGAGGGATGCAGTCTTGCATTTTTGCCCAGTAGCCTAGCAAGAGGGGATGCCCCAGTTTCAGCCCCTCTTACCCAGCAGGGGATTGAACCTACATCTCTCTTACTGCCCACCACAGTTCTCTCTTTATCACACCATAGGCTAGCCATTAGCCCAGAGCCACCTCTTAAGTACCATCTTGAAGCTGGTCTACTGCATTGTACATCTCATACTCATCATATAAAATGGGTAAACAGCACAGGGAAAGTTTCTACCCCACTGGAAGCAAGGACTAGGAACCCAACCCTCCCCCCACCCCAGGCAGCATCCAGCTCACTGAAGCACAAGCCCTCTGGCTTATTCTTTTCCCTCCTGCCCCACATTTCTCTCTGGATAATTGGTCTCGATAATGCCATTATTCTATTGGGACATATACTAATCCATTAAATTTACTTTTGCTTTGAATCTTGTGCAAGCACTTATACATAGGCTTAACTCGAAAGAAGGAGATACATGCTTGCAGCTTTGGAGTTTTACTTTTTTTGTACCTGTTTGGTTTTGTTTCATGACTGATATGCATCTCCAACCAAGCAAAATTCCAATATTCTCTTTCTAAAGAAATAAAATCAAAGTGAACCCTGAAGAAATTATTCATGAGAAAATAATGCATTACTTCATTTTGAACTAATTGCTGTGGTTTTGTAAGCTGACCAAAAAACTCTGTTGTAGTTCTGGGAACAAAGAACAAATTGTGCACATTGCTTTTACAATTTCCTCATCTACAAGTTTCCAAATTAATTCCTATGTCTGCTTCAGACCCATTTCAGTATTACTACTTCACAGTCCTTGGAACTCCAAAACTACTTTTCATGTGACAGACCTTGTTAAACAATAAGTGAAAGAGTGCAAGACAAAAGGCAATATTAACTGAATCTATAATAATGTAATAAGTGCATCTGTCTTTGTTGCACTATTTCTCAGGGCTTTGACTCCTACAAAGCTGAACTAAAATTGGAACTTCATTCTAGAAATTAAAATTCTTTCCTAATGTCTATAATTGGTACCAACTCACTGCAGTTTGGAAAATGTAGACAGTACACCTCTTTCAGTTAAGCAAGGACTAAATACATGGAATTATGTCAAGACTTCTTTCTTCTATGATTATGTTTTCGATTATATTTAGATCTTGATTTCAGCAAGTTTTTAAAGGGCCTCTCAGGTTCTTAAACATGAAGAATAAGGCACAAAAGTGTCCATTTTTAAAATACGCTAATTTGTAACTGAAGCAGAGGAGGTAGCATTTTAAACTTGTTAAACATTACCACTGTCAATCATTTTCATACAAAATACAAGCAAAGTTGCTCTACAAGGCTAGGGACAGAAATTACACATAAAAGGTGTAAGTGATTGGAAACTGGTTCAAATGTGTAACGCAAAAGAATTTCAGTGCACATAAACTGCTTTCAAAATGGCCAAAACCAGTTTAATAGAAACCTGGATGGATGTTGCATTCGACAACGGATTTAGGTTACATCGGTTTATTAAACTTCTGTCCCAGAACCCCTCCGGATTCAAGTTAATTCACAATCCCCCAGAATCCCAGGAGGCTTTGCACCTCCCCTGCAACCCCCTCCCCAACCCATGCAGGGTGGGCAAGTTAGCCTTGGCTCAAACAATCTTCTCTAGTCAACCAGGCAGACATACTCTAGCACCCCCTGGCTTCTGGCCTGGGCTACTGCAGACATGGGGCCACATTTACAGAATCAAAAATGAATGTCTGTTCATTTCCTTATCGGTTTAATCTATGCAGCTTAGACTAACTTGCAAAGATCGTATTGATTCAGCCTCAGGCTTTCTGACTGTCTGTACTTAGCTCAAGAGTTATTGAACTGGGTAAAACAATGCAAAGCATTTACATGGCCCCTTTTACCATCATAAAGTACATAAAAGTACTTTATCAACATTACTTTATATGAGACAGGATTCTTTGGATAAGCATTTTATTGAAAAGGAGACTGAGCTGGAAAGGTCAAGTCACTACCTCAAGGCCACAAGTCCACAAAGTAAAACAATGCAAGAATTTCATTTACAATATGATCCCTACCTCTCAGGAGTATTCTGACCCCATTTCTTTAGAAGGCCACCTATTTCCACTGAAAGTATAGAGCTGATTCTTTATTTTGAGCAGTCTTTTTCATAAAGTCTTCTACTTGCATACACTAAAATGTGTGAAGCCAAGTAAAAGCTATATTGACACATAAATTGTGTGCAAATGAGTTCTATTCTTGTTAATATAACAAGGACAAGGACATGTTTCTGTTACTTTTTAGAGAAAGTAATGAATTAATCTTTTTTAGATGGATCATAATTTATGTGATATTTTTTAACTTAATCAATGGTATCTTATGAGGTATTTTTTTCTTTTTTAATGTTACAATTCATAGTTTATCTCTATGTGCAACACAGAACAATACTAAATATCAAAAATGGAGTATGGACATGTGTGTATGTAGATCCTGACACGTTACGAAATTAAGAAAGAACATTTCAAAGATGTTGGGTAGTCTGAGCAAAACTAAATTATAAAATTTAGTGTTTAGATCCAAGGTGAAGTTGCACATTACACTTAGACCACACTAAGAGCTGTTAAAACCCGAGTGTCCACATGTTATAGCTCATTAATTCATGCATTAATTCGTGCTTTATGAGCGACTCAAAAGTTATACCACTCCAGGCAAGGGTTAACTCTGAGCCACACTACCTAGCTTGTTTTAGGGTAACTTCAGTTAATTCTGCAGAGATAAAGTGAGCAATATGCAATCCTCTAGCATCCCACAATACATCGCTCCCAGCCTGCCTCCCCCTCCCCCAGGGAAGGGATAGAGCCCAGGTATCCTAGCTCCTAGCCACGCCCCTCCTCACCAACCCTCTAATAGTACATCACAGTTATGCAGGCAAAAAATTATATTAACCCTTAACATTCAACTGCTCACCACATATTCTGTTTTTAACACTGCATAACATTCCACAGATGTAGTATGGTATAAATGTAACTTCATCCTTCATGCATTTTGTTCCAGGTCTGCCTAAATCCAGGTACAGACTAACCCTGTCAACAGTGGCAATAGACTATATTGATTAAACTGCTTGTTGGATGACTTTGCAATGAATCTATGATGAAAAATACCTTGTTTATATACTTAATCCATAGCTAAATAATATGATCACCAAAACCCAATTACACAGGACATAGGACAAAGAAGTTATAACATATCACACCTCCTATAGCTTCTTAGGCCTCTAAACAAGACTATTTTTTGTTAAGTTTGTCACATCCTGCAAATCAATGCAATACAAATTTTAGGGACTTTTACCAAATGGCACACAGTAAGGTTTGGTCCAGTCTTGATGAGCTGCTCTACAATTCACTAATGCCTTATTCTTCCCAAACTCACATCAGTCATGGACACATGTCAGTATTCCTAATCAAGTTAAACTAAACTGAAATAAGAGGACTCATGAAGCCTTTTGTACTGGTTTAACTATATCAGTTTAAGATTACACCCCAATTATTCTGCATATGGAGAATACCCAAGCTAACAGAGGGGGAAATGAAAAGTGACTTTAAGGATGCAAAGCCTACAGATAGACCCTTTGACAATAAGTGAAAAAATAAAAATACACAAACTCCATAGAGCAGTCTCTACATCACTGTTGGGGATATCTCTGTCCTCCTTCATTGTTAACACAAACAAATAAAACCATTACTCAAGATGAGGAAAATTGGCTATCTCTATTTCTGAAGAAAGAAAGTAATTCTAGTTCCTGCTCCTGACTACCAGAAAACAAGCAAATGAGTACTGGACCCTTGAACCAAATGACTTTCCCTCCTCCCACAGACACCAAATCTAATTTCCTACAAGGATTACATCACAGGCATTTTTGCTCCATGTGCCTCTCTTTTACTTTATGACTGAGCTTAATTTCACTGTTGTCAACCACTGAAACTTGCTATTCAAGCCCAGAACTTCTCAACATTGCCACCCCTATCATTTGACTGCCTGCGAAGGGCTAGAAACAAACTTCACCTTTATGCTTCCATAAAGGCCAAGAAAAGAGACACATATGCCCCTTGTTGTGCCACAATGGACCAAAATTTTGGAATGTGACAACTGTTATAAACTTGTGCTGCTTTCTTTGCAACATTCAATTGTTTGCTTTAAGGCAGGGAGATGCCCTGGGCAGCCCTCTAGCCACCCCCCAAGTCACCCCAGGCAGGCACTCTCAGGGCATTAGAGGCCTAATCCTGCACACCCCACAAATTCCCAATTTCTAGAAGGGGATTTCCTGGGTACATATATTCCACTCCTACACCACAAATCAGGGTGCACCGCTGCAAATGGGGGAAACTTGGGTTCCCCACTTAGAGATGTGTGCCCTGGGAATCCCCTGACAAAATTCCCCAGGCCCAAATACTGTATTGCCATGGTCTGACTCAGGGCACACCTCTGCAATCAGTCTCATAAATGGATGCGTCTGGGTGACTATAAAAGGTTAAATATGAAAGAGAAATTGGCCTAGAAATCGATGCAGAGTTCACATCCCACATATTCTAACTTAGGTTAGGAGGACGATGAAGTCCTTGGCTGCTAAATGCAAAGTATTTTTTTTTTCCCAATTAACTTACAATCATGGAGTAGTAATTCAAAAAGCAGCTTGAAAAACAATGTCCTACTCAAAAGACACCCGTAATTCTTTTCAGTGTTCTAATATTTGAATGAATTCGTTTGTAAGCACAATTATATATAACTTTCAGGAAATGTCGGTACCTAGATTTCAGATCACTGTATGATAACCTTACATTTATTACTAATCATAATTGTACTCCATATTACAGGCATTTTTATGGAAAGACTAGTTACAGACCTTTTATTTGACATTGCTAATAAATAATACTTGCAAAAAAACAAGGCTGCAAGATAAACAACATAATAACAGAGATCTAAGTCTGAAGTTTTCCATTGTATCTGTTGTCAGTGGAATTGCTCTGCTCTACTATATTCAAAGCAAAAACAACAAATAACTTAAAGAAAGGAACAGTGAATTTGCTTTGAAATTTTCACAAACTACCACAGAATATTACCTACAGCATTTTAAAATAAAATTTCCTTGAGTATATTTTAAAAGTATCATTTAAAAAAGGAAGAGAAGTAGACATTTTTGCCTGTTAATTTAATAGTAGTTTAAACAAGTTCCCTAAATACTTTTTGTAGAAAAAATAAGGAAGTTGGACTATACCGGAATAAATTAAAACAAAAATGTTGCACAACTATTAAACAAACATAAACACCTGTTTCCCACCCACACACACACACTTAAATAATACAACGTTTTCCAACTATAGTTTAGAGAACTAATGGAAGAACATAAATGTAGATCAGCTAACTTCCAAAATACCTACAGCTGAAAAGACAGGATTATTAACAAAAAATTGTAAGTACTACTGAGAAAATTAGTGAGGCAGACAAACAGGGCACTAAAAGGTTAACACCAGTACCCTTTTGATTACTGAATTCATTTTTTCCACTTAGCAATACACCATTTGAATATGCTTGTTAGATATCAGCCAGAGTCTCAGATATAACTACAGTAGAGCCAATCAGCCAGAAATAAGTATCATGCATTAGTGACACTAATAATCCAGATGCCTCAAGAAAGCATCTTAACCAGTGTAATACTCCTAAAAGGAAGTAATTTCTATTTCTCTACATAATTTAAGAGGAGAAAAAGAAACTCCAGTGATTAAGCAAGGAAATAAGCAGAGTTTGATCATTACTTTTAATATATCTTCCTGTAAATTTATAATACTAAACTTTTAATCAACAAGATGTCAGCAAGAAAAAAAAAGTCTTCATTTTCTTTCACTGAGAAAGAAGCTAGTATACACATGAAAACAGCTTTCTAGAATCATAGACTCAGAAGGACCAGAAAGGACTTGTAAGATCATCAAATCCGGTCTTCCGCCATGGGCAGGAGGTTATTGGCCTCAAACAAGCTCAATGAGGTGCTTATCCAGCCTCCTCTTGAACACTGCCAGGGATGGCGACTGCACCACCTCTGCTGGAAGTGTGTTCCAGATTCTAGTTACTTGTACAGAAAATAAGTTTTTCCATATGTCTAGCCTAAACTTTTCCTTGAATAGCTTGTGCCCATTGGTCCTTGTCCTCCCAGGGGGTGCTTTTCTGAAAAGCTGCTCTCCCAGATCCTGGTGTTCTCCCTTGACATATTTCTAGGCGGCTATCAAGTCACCCCTCAGTCTTCTTTTACTCAGATTCCCAGGTCCCAAAGTCTCTCATAAGGCCTAACCCCCAGGCTCTTGATCGTGCAGGTGACCCTACTTTGCACCCTTTCGAGCTTGTCTACATCCTTGAAGTGCAGTGCCCAGAACTGGACCCAGGACTCCCGCTGTAGCCTCACCAACGCCGAACAAAGGGGAAGGAACACCTCTCTGGATCTGTCAGCGACATCTGCTGATGCACACCAGAGTTCTATTTGCTCTGTTGGCAACTTCATCACACTGGTGGGTTATAGTCATTGTCTGGTCACTTGTCCCCCCCAGGTCCCTTTTGGATGCAGTGCCAGCCAGTAGACCACCACCCATTGTATAGATATGGTGAGAGTTTTTCCTACCCAGATGAAGGACCCGGCACTTGTCCCCGTTGAACTTCATCTGATTGCGTTCACTCCGTAGGACCAGCCTGTCAAGGTCATCCTGGATCTTTGTCCTGTCCTTGGACGTGCCTTATATAATGGACAGCAAGGTTCTCTCTCTTTTAGACAGATCCATAAATACTAGTTATTCTGGTATATTATTGAGAATAATCCTATTTTTAGGTCAGCACTAAATTGACATTAAAGGCAAGGCAAAGAGCATTTAAAATAAACCTGCTATGCAAGACTAACATACGACCAGCATCTTTTCACACTGTTTGGTGGTAAATGGATTTACAAAATGCCAACCAATCACGCAAAAACACAAAAAAACCCCAAAACTGAAAGACAGCAACTGAAGTATGATAAAACCACAATGTTTTCATATATACACTTGAGATGCATTAGTCTCTTCTAGCCTTCATAATGCTAAATGAATAGGCAACAAGATACTGTCCTCCATTTAATACCATTATGCTGTTTTTTGAACTTGAAATAGTTTGTGAAAATGGAAAAATCAACTGAAAAGGGGCCATCTATTCATTCTAAAGGCCAATAAAATATGGCCTAGGGAGCCTACATTTCAACAGTACAGAAAGATTGCTGGTTCCTGTCAATTTTTGCATCTGAAGTTTCCAAACGGATTTCTCTCTCCTGCGCCCCTCAGATTCTTAATTAGTGAGAACATATGCATAAATATACATTTCCTCCAAACAAAAATTTTCCTTAGGAAACAAAATGAGCTCTGAAAAGCAACGTGGATATTTACTCCTTCCTCCTATGGCATATTTTACTGTGCTCTTAATTGAAGAGTAAACGACAGTAATGAAATAAACCGTAACATTGATTTATTTAAATTCCAAGCACACCATGTAAGTTGGTATGGAGACAGAACCAGCAAAATGTTTTACCTTATGGGTGTAAAACAGTGTAGACTTTTTATAAAACTGCATGAGAATTTAGTGCAATGATGTGTTTATACAAAAGCCACGTACAAGCATTCAATTTCCATGTGGAGAATCGCTGGTTTCCCAGTGTAAGCCAAGAGGGTACAGATGTTCAGGTTCTCTCTCCCAGCATCTAATGTCCACTCTAGGAGAAAGGTAATCTGGCAATAACCAGTGTTAAATCACTCCTGTGAGAGTTCCTCCCAGGAGACTGGGCACCTATATGCTTTTTGACTTAACCATTTCTGCCTTCCCCAGAATGAGGTCACACATCTGAAGAAGGACTGGGGGGGGGGGGGGGGGGGGCCCACCATTCCCTGCTCCGTCCCCAAACCAGGCAGTCTCCAGTTCAGGAAGTGGAGGGGGCTCTGCCATCTCCTGCTCACTTCCCCTTGCAATCCCTACCACCCAACTGAGTGGCAAAGCAACCATTTTATATCTGACAGTGGGTACAGGTGCTTCAGGGGAGTCTCCCAAACCCAACACTCCTGGCTCCCACCATTTCCCCCAGCCGTTCATCCATCTCATCAGGACACATTTAAAAGCCAGCTGCTGAGAGCAGGACTTGGGTACCCTGCTTTCAGCTGCAGGCTTTAAATCACTACCCTGCCACTCAACTGGACAGTAGGATGGCAAGGGAGAGATGAGCTGAAGAAAGCCTCCATATGCCCAGCTCATGGCCTTTCCAGCTTTTGAAATGCCACCCTTGTTGCTCAGCTGAGTGGTAGGCATGACAAAGAAAAGCTAGAGGGTCTGGAAGCTGAGCATGCGGAGGCTTTGCCAGGCCCAGCTCCCATCTCTCCTTGCCAAGCCACAACACCCAACTGGCCTGGAGCAGTGCAAGGTGAGACAGTCTACCATGCCCCTGCCTCCCTGCCCTCCTCCAGCTCACCCAAAAAAGTGGAAGGAGCAGGGGCTACTCTCCTTGATGGGAGAACCAAGAAGGCTGCCCCCACCTGCCAATTAGCTGGTTGGCAGGATGGTGGAGGAACATTCCTCAGGGTGGGAACAGTCTCTAGCTATCTGTGCCAGCTGCTGCTTTTAGCTGCTACCGACTGCCATCTGATAGCGTGTCCCCTTCCCAAACAAGGGAGAGGGCAGGCTGTCAGTGAATGGACTCCCCCAAGGGCAGAGGTAGCCCCTGACTAAAGACCTTGCCCATGAAGCTCTTTAGCCATGGGGCAAAGGGAATGTCTGTACAGCCCAGCTCCTGTGCTATTTTTCTACTGGAAGAGATTTCTTCCAGTAGAAATGAACATTCATACACAGCCAAAAGCCAATTTCTGACACCTAACAAACTAAGAATACTTAAAAAGAAAAAGATTAGTATAAGTTTGTGTGTCTGCTTTATATTACACACTTAGCAAACAAAATCTTGTTTTTGTTGGCCTCAAAGGTCACAGTAAGTTTATATCTTTTAGAGACACAAAGATGCAACAACAAAACAAAAAAAACAAACAAAAAAAACCCAACACACAATTTCTTAGGGTAGATCAACTTCTTTAGACAGAAGTCATAACTCATGGCTATGTAGTTTGCGTGGCTACCCATCAGAACAGACAAGAGTTCCTTTTATTTTATTTTATTAAATCAAATGGAATTCTCCCCCTGTTACCATGTCTGCTAAACTGACCGCACCTTACCAGACTCTCTGCCTCTTTTGTCTGGCAGTTACCATGCCTAGGAAGATAAGCCAAGACATCAATTACTGCAGCCTGCAACTCTGTAACTTCCATGTTTGCAAGATAAATAAGTTGGGACCGTAGTTGGAATTTGAGCAAGGAAATTCTAAACCATGATGCTGACCTGTTTCCTCTTAAAAACAGATTTTTAAAAGGGTCTATATTATGGTCATTGAGTCTGCCCTACATTACACCTGCAATTAAAGTCACTCATTCAGTTATGTATCAAACTTCTCTGAGCTATAGCATATCATTTTAGAAATACAGCTAAGTCTTGATTTAAATAGGTCAAACAAGGCAAAGGCCTCTACATCCCTAGGCATGTTTTTCCAGTGTTTAATCACCCCATGATCAATTTGTACATGATTTCTTGTCCAAGTTTTACTAGTGAAAGAGTCCAACTACTGGATCTTTGGTACTATCAACCATTTTTTCCTGATGTACTTGTTGACTGCAAACAAGTCACATTTTAACCTTCACTGAGATATACCAGATAGATTAAACTTCTGACATCTGTCAGAGTAAGGCAAGTGTAGGTCTTCTCTGAGCCTTCTCTACCTTTTCAACATTCCTTTTAGAATGCAGATACGTTGCTCTAAGCAATGGTCTAATAGTTTAACATCACCTTTCCACATCTACTTTGTATTACCCTGATGATCCTAGTTGCTAGGATTCTTGTTCTCCGTTATAATATCAAACTGAGAGCTTATGTTCATTACATCATCTCTCACGACCTCAGGTGCTTTTTAGTGTTAATGCATTCCAGAATACAGCCCCCAATCCAGTTATTTTGTCACTAGCTATATAACCTTGGATTTGGCTTGTATCAAAATCCATGTCATTCAAGTAAATAGCTTACCAAGCAATCCAAGTCAGTCAATATAACTGACCTTTCCCCATCTCTATTTATCTCTTCACCAATTTTTTGCATCATCTGCAAATTCTACTGGTAATGAAGGATGATGCACCCCTCTGATCAATCCTTCTACCTTAATGCTATTTTTAAATCTGTTGAATCTTTTATTAACCTCCTTCTGTGGCTGAGGGATAATTGTTGTTGCTTGCTAGATTCTGTGCCTTGTGGCCAGAGCACTGGAGCCATTACAGGAAAAAAGGGAAATTAAATTTTCACCATTAAATCTGGCTCTTCCTCTGTGTTAATTGCCAAGCATCTTCTGTGCAGGAAAATGCTACTTTGCATCTCTTCCGCTTTGAAAATGCACCTCTATTTTGTGGGATGTGACAGAGATGCCCTTGAGGTTAGGGCCATACAGAATAGTAAATGTATACAAGGAAAAAAAATTAGAAGAAAAAAAAGTTTACTTCGAAACATCATCTAGATCGAATAAAATAAAATTAACACCGTGGATATAGCAAAGGACTATGTTTATAAACACCAATTAGCTTTAGAAATGTCATGCAATGTTTTACATTCTCAAGTATTTGAAAAAAAAGATAGATGTGTGCTCTTGTACTCAATCACAAAAAATGGGTTTCTGGGTCACCTTCCCAGTTGGACCAGATTTCTGATATGAACTAGAGAACAGTTTTTTCTATTTACACAAGTAAGGTAATAAGACTTCTCTAGTGCATATGTAAATGATTTGAAAGTACTTTAAGAACCTTAGAGGCACAAGTAAAGTACACAAGTGCAAAGCAGGATAGTATAAACACTGACTCAGATGCTCTGGAGGCAGTGGATGGCTGGAAACTGGCTGTTCAACCTTTGATCCACAAGAATATTTTTTGGCAATATGAAAAGAAAATGCAAAGACTAGGGCTGCATATGCATGCTCAAATAATCTGTGAGAATTCTCCCAGGTTGGATCTTCTGCTAGAAAATATTACCCTAAAATACCTAAACAGATATTCAAATGCTGAGCCTCTGAAGACCAGAGAGCTTGCAGTGCTGATGCTGTGCAGGCAGGGAGACCTGTGCATACATCTCTACTTGCTCTGCTGGCTCCCTCAGTCCACCTAGAGACAGAATGGAAGCATTGCACAGGACAGTCCTGATTGGCAGACCCAGATTGCCTGTCTCTCCCAGAATCACCATGAGAGGATTGTGAAGTGGGCATGTTCTGTTCCCTGGTTAGCTAAAGCAGCAGAGTCCAGTGAACAACACACCGTCTCTCAGATTTGCGGGGTGGGGAGAGGAAGCAAAGCACTATGGGATGCTGGAGAACTGTGCTGTGGCTTCTTTCAGAAGAGAATATGTACAGATGTTCATTATTCCAAGAAAAACTCTCCTGGGAATGCTTTAACCCTAGTTATTATCAGGTTATATTTCTCCTGCAGCAGCTATTTTAACTCTGGGAGAATAAACCTGAGCATCTGCACACTCATGGTTTCTTCTGGGAAAGCAGCAACTCTCTCAGGAGAAACTGACTGACCTAAGGGGCCATGGAGTGTTATTCTCCTGTAATTTCTTCAAAGCCATCCATCAAATATAGGTTGACATGTATTGAAAGAAACTCCATTTCTGGTACCAAAATACTATACTAGCTTTTTCAGTAAAATAGAATAGTTCAATCTTTTAGATCATCTTTTCTAATTTACTTCAGTACCAAAAATGATTATATGTTACACATAGAAAAATAAGGCCGTGTTATAAGTTAATTTTAGGCAACTCCTGCAGCTTTTAACCCATGGGTTGTCCACACATTAACACCTTAAAGTAGTTTTAAGCACTTGTTATGCATCTTAAAGTTATGCCACTCCAGGGCAGGTTTATCTCTGATCTGCACTACCCAGCTCCTGTTCCATTAATGTGTCCCCAATCCCATGGACGTGCCGCCCAAACTGACATCCTCCAGTACCCCAGGATCTCTCACAACCCCCACCAGTAGAGCAGAAATAGAAGCCTGTCCTGGCTTACCAGCCCTGTAGTGGCAACTCACAGCTAGAGCTCCTAGTTCCACCTCTGCTCACCAGGCCTCTAGTGGCAAGTCACAGTTGTGCAGGTGAAGGACAGTCAGAGAAGGTGTCTAGACTAAGGGTATTACTGCTCTACTCAAGCTACTACTAACACTGATCAACATCTGAACAGCTCAAAGTGCAATGTGTAATAAGGTATGTGTAAAAAGTAATCCAGAATATAAAGGCCCTGAATGTGGTTTTAACAGTTTCTTTACTGAAGCATTTCTACACTTTAATTAGGATTGGTAACCGGTTACTCTAGGTGCCATACAGGACATGCTTAGCACAGTGTCCCTTATGCAACAAAGTCAGTACAAGGATTCTAATTCAGGAATAAGATTAAATTTTCGATCACCCAGTTTCTCAAAAAGTAAGACCAGAAATGAATACAAAGAATTTATCAATAGTACAAAATGTGACCATGTGTCTCAGCAATCTTTCAAAACAATTCTTGAGCAGGACAATCCTGCCAGGGGGCCACTGAAATACTCCAGATAGGAAAAAGGAAAACACCACATAGGCTCTACTGTGAAATCTGAGGTTTGGAGCCAAGTATAATGTGGATAAAGACACCAAATTCTCTTTTGTGTGTCAAACTAAATAATCAGGACAAACTAATGATTGTTTTAAATGAAAAAAAAACACATGAAAGACAGGTTAATAAACATGCATATAAACTGAACTGTAACAAGTTAATAAAATATGCAGAACACTGCCTTGGAATCAGAAAGCACATAGAGGTCTAATAAAATATTCTCCATACAGCATGCAAGTTTTGTCTCCGACTTGGACATTTAGTTAAGGACATCCCTTTATGCCGAAGTGTGCATCTTAACTGCTTAAAAAAAATTGAATGGGGTCCCATACAGATTTTATTTTTTGCTGCAGAAAACGATCAACAAATGAACCAAACACAGAATAATTAGAAAGAACATTGCTGAAGAAAGCACAGCTGTGTACAAATACATTGGAAAAGTCACATTATCAGTAGAGCCTCTGCTGTTTCAAAACCATGCCACAGACTATACCAAAGAACTAATTCCACTAATAAAACTGGAGCCAACCACATTATCTTCAGATAAATGGTCTTTTACAGGGGATCATTTGTGTCAGATGAAAAATTTAAAAGCAGACCAGTATTCAGAGAATCTGTTTAATTACTGCCATCCTACTCTCATGACATTTTCAATCCACATTCTTAATAAACTTTGTGGGAGGAACCTAACTCAATCTTGAAGGTGGAAGAAATCCTACAGGATTAAAAAGTCTGCTTAACATTTCATCTGCAGGATTTCACAAGACAGGGATGAAGAACTCAGATGAGAACTACAGACATCTTACTCTAAATAACATTTGCAATGCACAATAACATCTTTTACATAATATATTTACCAATAGAAACTGAAGTAATTAAGAGGCCTTTTGCATCTGGAAGTAGTTATAGAAGCAAATAGTAGTTGTGAATAAAAGAGTTTGTTAATATATCCAGGAGACTTTATTTTTATTGAAAAATGCAGACCATAAAAATATGCAGCACTGTACACTATATTGCCTTATGAGCCAACAAGGATACTCAGTAAAACCATTCTCTATACCATATTTTCTGCGTAGCATGAAACTTTTTTCTCCCAATGAATTAAAACATTTATGTGGTTAAAAACTTAAATATCAATCAAAAAAAATGAAACTATAGTTCCCTATCAATCAGTGGTGATAGAGAGAAGGCACAAAAGAACTCAGTTTTAGAGTCCACATGGGTTTAATCTTTGATTAATTGAACAAAAACTAAAAGCCTCCAGACGAATTTCTTTTAATCACAGGAAAGATATCTTTTCTGTGGCTTTGCTGGTAGGAGAGAGTCAGCAGATGTCTGTCTGGTCTGAGGGGAATTTCTCTCTCTCAGGAGAGAACAGTTTAAATAGGAGAGGAACAACCATATGCTGACTATGCACTGCTTAACAGATGACGTAGAGAAGTATCTACCACCACTGGGAGAGAAGCCAGTGCAGTTTTTAAATTAAATTTCTTTCAAATTCAATGCAATCCACTAAAATCAATTTATATACTGGATCCAAGTTAGATCAGGGGACTGTCATCTGAACATTACGCAAACACAAAGATGAAAACCTAGCTTTATAACCAGTATGATTTTGCTAACAGGAATGTTACGCTGTAAACATAATAAAAACAGATTGCTGCCAGTTGTAAGGACAAATCAAATGTTTTATTCAAAGGGAATGATCACTTGAAAATAAAAATAAGCAGATAAATCTTATAAACAGTATTTGTCAGAATCGGTATCTTTGCTTGGACAAACAAAAAAAAAAAAAAAAAAGTGTGTTAGCATAACAGTTTTCTTCCTAAATTTGGGTCAACCTGTCTGCACCTCAGGGTTACAATAAAACCAAGATAATTAAAAGTAAACTGGAAAACAAGAGTGAAAGGAATCACGATATCAGCAACAAATGGGTGAGTAACAGAGGGCTGCATTTCTTTGTCTGGTTCATCATTGTCCCTGTGCCATTAGCACTGTTAGGTATGCAAACATCTACACAATTCACAAAACGAACAGAGATTTGAAATAGGGATCCATAGTGTTAAAAGCATTTTGACTTGTGTTCCTTCTGAGTTCTTTGTAACACAAGAATTGCTTTATTAGTTTACAATAGTAAAAAAGGAAAAACCAAAAACAAAGCCAAGAAGTTAAAGCTAAGAGCTGGCATTCTCTGAAGGATGCCTAAAAAAAAAAAAGTGAGAACCACTGGCTTCACCAGTCCAGCTCCAAACTCCCCCACAGCTGGCACACTGAGCCAGAAGCTAAAAAATGTACCATATTCCTACTTACTGAAGATAGATATAATACAGTTTATGGGAGCCTGAGATAAGTAAGATCTTGAAGTCAATCCTCCCTGTCCCACTAACTCCTGGGAAACTCAGAACTCTATAATTTTTCTCAGGAAATCATTTAGCAACAAATTAAAATTGATACGCCTCTCTAAAGCATATCATAGGTCTCTTCAAAGTCAAGTTGTTGAACATCAACATGATCATCCTGAGAGAAATTAATGGTTAAAAAACCCAAACTTAACAAGAATAGTGTTCCACTCACCTCTAGCAATTTGTTTTCTCTAGCCTTGCTTTGAGGAATACCTCCAGGTTAAAAAAAAAAAAGACGAAAGACTTCCTCCAACTATTTCCTTCTACCTGTCCCCTCTTTCATCAGAGGAAGGCTGGCACAATATCCTGTTTCTGAAATTAGGTTGGAAGCTGCATTGCATTTAAGTGGCTTAAATTCAAAAAAGCTCTGTAGCCAAATTGGTCACCCATTCTTTCCTGCTCACACCTTGCCATGCAAGTAAAACTTGCTGGTACCGTTAGGAAGACTTGGCATGTAGGTGTCTTGTGGAATAAGTATTCCACTGAGAGCTTTCCAAAAAAAGCTACTCCAGCTCGCTTATCTTTAATGCAGTGGTTTTCAATCTGTGGTCTAAGGAGTCCATGAAAGACAACTATGATCAATCGAAGTATAACAAAACACACAATTCAAAGAGGTCCGTACCTACATTTGCATTTTTTTAGGGGTCTGCAAATGAAAAAAGGTTGAAAACCACTGCTTTAATGTGTTCTCTCTTGGAACTCCTTACATTATTTGCTATCTGAGTGATATTATGCTGTCTTCAATTTTTTTTTATTCTATTGTACTAAAAAAATTCCACCCAGAACAGATGAGCAGCAATCACCTCTGCAGTGTTCACTTAATTCTCTTAGAATTGACTTGCCCGGACAATCTACTACTCAAAGTGGAATATAAAAGTGGATACTGAACTGCAATAAACTTAAATTTTTAATATGTATGATATTGATCCATTTAACTTTTTCTTCCATTTTGTACCATTTCTCATGTCTTAACGTCAAGTTCCGTTTCCAATCCCAATATCAGAAGAATCCTGAGTTAAACCCTGGAGATGAAGAGAAGTCCATGACTCACACAGCACGTATTGTGTAATATGTTTAAAGCTCAAATGTATGAGCAGTCTCCAACCTCAAAAGCCTTTACTGTCTCTGTCTAAGGTCTTTCTATTCACTAATAATGCCACTGGGCTTGTGATCTATCATGAGCTTGAAATTATCTACACCCTGTAACTGTTTTCGAACTGCAGACATGATCACCAAACATTCAGTCTCTGTTTCAGGCATATATCTGGTCTTGATATTTGAAACCTAGCTAGATATTAGCTTCCAATCTTCCTCAGATACTCCAGACGATATCATTTACTGAGATTATGAAATGCCCATAATGGACACAAGGTCAACAGTGTCAGTAAATGTAAAGTTGCTTTCATGTATTCTTCTAGTTACAAAGATAAAGTTTTAGGCAATTTACTTAGAGATTGCGTGTTTGATGAAAATAAAATGCAACTTTGCCATTAAATTATCATATTAAATAACTGCATCCAACTGGATATATCTTTATACAATAGCAGCCCCATTACAGCAATGACTTCTTAAGAATCTGCACTCAGCTTCACTTCCCCATGGGTAAATTATTGTGTTGAGACGCATTTGTAATCCTCTTTGCTAAGGTTTGTTTCAATTCAGAATCTGATTAAGTGCTCCTTCCATTTAGGTCACTGCACACAGTAAGCAACTAACACTAAAACTGTGGATTGAGAGCTGGTTAAAATACAGGAAGCTAAGGGTCAAGGATGGAAAGAGGTCCAATATGGGGTCTTGCAGTGATCTGTGCTGGGCCCAATTTTCTTCAACAGTTTCATCAATGATCTGGAAATGGGGGGTGCACTGTCCATGTTCGTAGATGATACCAAAGTATTCCAGGTAGTCAAATTCCAAATTGATGGAGAGCTGATAAAATTCAATGTTGACAAATGCAAAATAATGGACATGGGGAAAAGCAACTTCAATTACATGTACACAATGCTGGCTTCTGAACTAGGTGTTACTACTCAGGAAACGGGTCTTTCACTGGAGACCGCTCTCTAAAAACAGAAGCTCAGTGTGCAGGGACAGCCAAAAAAGCCAGTAAAATATTGGGCATCATTAAGAAGGGAACTTAAAACAAAACAGAGAACACCATAATGCCACTATATAAATCCGGCATGGTGTACCCACATCTTTAATACTGAAAGCAGTTCTGATACCCACATCTCAGAAAGGATGTAGCAGAATTAGCAAAGGTACAGAGAACACAAAAATGATTAGTTGCATGGAGCAGATGCCATTCCAAAATAGATTTTAAAAAGTCTAGGACTCTTCAAGTTTTGAAAGGAGAAGGCCAATGGATAATATGACAGAGGTATAGAAAATCATGAAGAGTGTGGACAAAGTGACCAGGGAAAAGTTATTCACCAAGTTCCAGAACAACAGAATTGGAGGGCACCTACTGAAATCAGAAGAAAACAGGTTTGAAGCTAAGAGAAAATACTTTTTATGCAATTCATAGCTAACTTGTGGAATGCATTGCCACTGGAAGTGATAGAGGCAGATAGCATAGCCAGGTTCAAAAGGGAACTAGACAAATTCATGGATGAGTGATCTATTAATAGCTGTTGAACAGAATAGTTAGAGACGTTCCTTCTGTCATCTCTAAATCAATAAATCTAGGTGCCAGGGAAGGTAATGAATACAGGATATAACACTCTAGAGATATTGGGTTCAATGCTCTCCCTCCAAAGCATCTACTCCTACCATTGCCAGAGACAGGATACAAGAGATGGACCACTGGACTGACCAGTATAGTGCTTCTTATGTTCTCATGTAAAATGGTTTGAAAGGGTTTTTTTTGTTTGTTGAACATCATATCGTGCAACAACAATGAATTAATTACAGAAAGTTAACTTTTCTGACCTTGAATTAGAAACATTCCTAGAAGAAGGAAAATAAGAATCAGCAGTGATGTTACAATCCATCTGCAGTCAAGCTTCTGGTCTTAAACCATTCTTACTCACTTCCTAATGGTTTTCCATTAGACATTTAAAGGAATTGTACTCATCTTCACAGGTGCACCAAAAAAGAAAGCCAACTTCACCATGAAGATATGATACCAAACTTAAGGCATAAACCCTAACGTTAAAGTAAATATTGAAACAAACAAACAAAAAAAAACCACAAACACCAAGGCATTACTCTTGAGTTTATAAAACATAGGGGGAGTTGTTTGTTTGGGGTTGTTTTTTGGGGGTTTTGGTTTTTTTTTTTGGGGGGGTATGAAGCTTTCCCAGCTCAAAATGCAATGTTGCATTTTGAGCTGCCTTGTAAAAAAACCTTCTTAAAGATCAGTTAATAAATAATGATGCCATAAAATGCCATGTAGTTTTGCTTCCTGTTGCAGTAATTTAGAGAGCAAGACGGCGCAACAAGACTGTCCCCAAAGTTAATTTATCCTGCTCATTATATTAACAACAAGGGCTAATGAGTCAGTCACCAGTTTACCAGTAGGAAGTAACAGGTAGATGGCCTGCAAGTCTCATCCAAAGTGTTCATTAGTTTCAGGTACAGATTTGAAGCAGTGCTGCTATCCAAAATCTGTTAAGATTGAATATTCATCAGATGACCTCCCAGAGGCTCATCTACCTTCATGTCTGGACATCCAAAAGAGTTATGTTTACTACTTTTCTTCTTAGCAATCAAAGATATGTATGCAAAAAGTCATTTTGAAGCAACACCTCCAAAGTAATTGCTGTAAGGAGGACATGAGCGTTTTAAAAATACAGATTATATGGAATCCTCTGGTTATTCTTCAAGTTAAAACCATGCCATGGAATTATTCTCAAGAAAGCCATCATGGCATGGTATCACTTGGATTCTTGCTATACGGGTTCTCATCTGGCTCTAAATTAAAAACAAATGGGTTAGCAAAACTTAACAGTTTACTCAATAGAAGAATCTCAGTTGTGCAATGCTAAATGGCATCTAGTTAAAGACAATAATTAATTTACCTTCATGAAAAATAATTTTCTTCAATTTAAGAACACGTTTGCAAAACCCACATGTTGAAAAGGAAATCTGTACAGGATTAAGAGAGTTTGAGGATTCAAGTTATCATGGAGCATTAATGGCAAACAGACCATTTGAAAATGAAGATGTATCAATCCAGTGAACATTCCAGCACTTCGTTTGATTTTCCTTAACATCCTCAGAATGAAACAAACAAAAAGGTGTCAACCGTACAGTATTACCACCCTTGCTTACTGATAAAACTATTAACACCCTTAGTGGCTGATAAAAGCTGCTCAGTTTGGAAACCATCTTTACTCTCCTGGAGATTTTCAAGATGTCACATGCCAAACAAAAGATCAGCTGAATCTGGTCCTCAGAGAAGTTTCATAGACTCAACTGCTTAAAACAGCTACAGTATACTTCTTATCTCTCAATAATTTTTATCACATCTCCAAATCAGCTTTTGCCTCTCTCAAATGATAAACAATCTTTGTTTCTAAGTTGTTTAGGTGATGGCCAGATTCCTGTCTAGACCACTTAGTGGAGGAGCAAACAGTGATCAATTTTGTACTCGTACCTGTAAAAACTGACATTTATAATAAAAATTACCCAGTTTAGTTTTGACAGGGACATGCCCATTATCACATTCTTTAGGACCTTTCACCACCAGGGAATGTGTCACTGGTAGGTAATTGTAATCTGAAACCAGTTACATTCCTCAAAAACAAAACATGGAGCTAATTTAAGTAGGTCTCCAGTGAGCAAAAGACGGAGTTCAGGAAGTCAAGAAGAAAGAGGCAAACAGCCAGTTTGACATCTCTGAAGGTGGACTGGTTACTCTTGTCTCATTATCTCATCACCCTCACTAGTTAGAAGTTTCATTCTTCTGTGAGTTAAGTTTAAAGGTATACAAGAAGGTTTCGTCTCAGAAAGTTTATAGGAACAATGGCATACACAAAAATTAAGTCCATCGGTGAAAATATAATAAATAAATAAACAAAACTATATTCCTTTATGCATATTTTAGCTGCTTTGTAATTCAGTGTCCCAAACGACTTCCAAAAAGGCAACAGATTTAAAAAGACCCTAGTGCGTGTGCATGTGCGTGTGCAAATAATGCCAAGGACAAGCAGCTGCATCAAAGGACTGACTTTAAAGGATTCTGAGATGCAAAGATTGGAGTGAGGATAACCACTTCTGTGATTCAATTTACTGAAGATAACAAATGGTTATTAGTGCTGGATCAATGACATTCATTGTAGGCCACAAGGCTACTGCTAGCTAAGAGACACACCTCAGTGGAGGACAACTGAAGAGCCAGCATACTTCAGACTGAATGGCATGTCTAAGCCCCTTCAGTAGGCTCACTGGGGAGTGGAAAGGAGAGGATAAATAACACTTTACTGCTGTTAACTCATGTTTTATCTATTCTGTGAATACACGAAGGATTTCAACCCCTGGGGTGGTTTCAATGCAACACACATTTTAAATGTACTTTAAATGGCTATAATTTTACCATTTCACATTTTATAAGTTTGTATTTAGCTTTGTAGCTCTTATAAGTTTGTATTTAACCCTAGCTTACTCTTTTTGTAACTGGAGAGTCTCCAAAGCTTAAATGCATCATAATACAAAGAAAAGAATAAACAACAGGCCAAGTGCTTGTAAAGAAAATAAATTCCCTTGACTGGACTACTTTGAAAACATAAATGTGACAGCATTTTATCTGATCACTTGTTTTTAGTGTTGATTACATGTGGAATTAAATTGTTTCTTAATCTGAAGACAAATGTACAAATTCACTGGGTGCTAAAAGAGTTAAATCTAATTGAGGTCAGTACCAGCAAAAGTGATGGAAAAACAAAACGTAGCAATCGATTCCTTCATAAAAATGGCACACTATTGCCTCAGATTTGAGCTGTTTCCAGTTACACCTAGCAGTTACAGTGCATAAAAAGCTTTTGTTCCTTAGTTTTAAATGTCTTCCTGTTAAACTGACTGTGTAACATTAAAATATAACCAAATGAATACTCCAAAATGATCTTTTGTGTTTCCTAAATGAATACCAAATAAAGGCAATTTTATTGTGTAAACATGCAAAGATTAAACCTAAATGTAAGGGTTTTAAAAGTAGCAATTGTGTATGGTAATACTGTGGTGTATAAAAGAGGAGGCATTGACAAGCTAATCAAAACAATATTTTCTCTCTGGCCACTATGAATCCAACTGTAGCTCATAATGATAATAGCATTATATCTATGTTTCTCAGATGTTAAATTTAATGTAAATTTATTCTGGTAGCCTTCAATTATTTCCTTGTTTCACAGCATATCTTGTTCTTCACCTTTTAAATGCTATTTGAAATGCTTTGCTCTTTTCTGTATTTTCACATCGTTGCTTTTTCTGCTGAAATCCTTTTAATGCAAAATTTATCAGTATAATTAAAGCCATGCGTTACTACAATACATTGCTATAAATCTTATTTGCTAACACATATCAGCATTTTTTCCTCATAAGAGTGTAGGATTCAACCTGAAAAATAATCAAATCCCTTCAAACCTTACTCACATTTCACAACCCTGAGACCAGTCATCAATACGAGTGTGATTTTCAATCGAGTTTGCAACTTAATACTGTACTATTGTTGTGGCAAACATTTGAAAGTCTGTTAGAAGATACTTGTCTTTTATCCTGGTTTTGAGTATTGCTCAGACATGTGAAAAACCTTGTGGTTGTATTAATGTTTTGCATACACATCCAGACCCTGTCACTAAGACTCTCATTGTAATCTAATCAAGCTGACTTGAGACAGGGGTCACAAGCACATTTAGACACAGACAAGTGAGTTGTCAGAAGGCACGCTGAACCAACCAATTTAAACGTAACTCAAGTTCCTTGCCTTTCCATGGGAAACTGGGAAGCAAATACATATATTTTTAAATATTCAAGATACAGCACTCTTGAACGATGTACATTTTAAGAAATTGTTAATAAACATTATTCCAACATATGTTGCCAATGAAATAAATTGTGAATTGAATGCCTCACCCCTTTGCACCACAACCAAATCCTTAAAAAATATGGAGAATTTATGAACTGTGTTATATAATAAATAGGTAGTAGCATTAAACTAAAAATGGATTATCTTAACTTTGGTAATGCACTCCAACCTATTGCTACTAGAGAGTTCCACGAGGATCTAAAAACAACAAATGCATATTAAATCAATTTCAAGAGTTTTGGATTAGGTACTGAGCTGAATTCTCGTCTTTCCATTGGAGGGAAATTCAGATGGGCACCCACAATGGATTAATCCATTTCAAAATCATCTATGCACACTATAAAAATCAAGACTTTATGAGCACAGGGCATGCTTTGTACTTCAGAAAGTAGTCAGATAATAATCACTGTAGTGCACCAACAACAAGAAATCACAGCCTTCAGCAACAAAAGCATCATTTGCAGTGCCGTGCATGCAACATCAAATACGAGCAGAAAACAGACACAGTAGGGCCAAAAATATGGCTCTCCAGACTGCTTTCAATAATTTCCATAGCCTTCTAGGGGTGGGCAGTGGGAAGGAGGGTGGGGAAATCAGGACTCTCATTTAGGTTCCTTCTGGTGCATAATTTTAAGTATCCAAATTTGAAATTTTTCAACACAAAGTCTTAAGACTCTCAAATAAAGCAGTTTCAAAATCATGCCCAAAGAGACAAGGGGATGAAAATCTCTCTCTGCTCCTCTCTTTGAACATATACCTACTATTAGACAAGTGTTAGTATATGGGCTGTCTACCTATACTCTAATTAGAGAAAGACAAGTTTTTTTTGTACACCCACCCCTGCTCATCATTTTTCTGCAATGTTTATGCACACCATTTAGCAACTGTGCTCTGCTGGACCAAACCCTAGTTCTAATACTATTAGCAGTGATTGGCATTTGATATGGTCTATAGTGAGGAAAGAGGATCAATAATCTTTAAATCAAGTATGCAGCGTTCCAAAGACAATATCCAGGACCTCACAGAAAAATAAGCTTTCATTTAGCCAAAATAATTAGTTTCCTAAAATAATAGGTAGGCATCTTATGGTACATCTACTTAATGGTATGTATTCTCTGTCTTTCAGGCAGTATTCTTGGGAAGCGCCAAAGGTTTTGCTCTTAAACATGTCTACGGTAATATACAACAGCAAAACCACTGATAAAAGGTGAGAAACTTTACTTACTTGCTACTTCCAGAGATGCATTATGACTCACAGCTTCTCCAAGGTAATTCCTTGCTACACAAACATAGACCCCTTCATCTGGTCTACTCTTGCGACCATGTACTATACGTAAGAAAAATAAAGATCCGCTGGGCAGCAACATCCGATGGGAGCGAGGATCATCTTTGTCAGTTTCCACTCTTTCACCCCCTTTATACCATTCAATGGTTGGGGTTGGCCTTCCTTCGGCCTTACAGTTCAAAGTTGCTGGTTCTCCTTTTGAAACAATGAGATCAGATGGGTGCTCAACAATTCGAGGCGGGAAATCCTCTTGACGAAGACGGGAGCCTATAAAATAAAGAAACCATACAGGTTTGGCTCAAATGGTCTTGCGTTATCACCATATTTTATAACAGAACATGACACCTAATCCATAGTTGCCTGGTGCTCTGACAAAGCCTGCTATTTAAAAAAAAAAACAAAAAAAAACAGGTTTGGTGGGGTTTTTTGTTTTGTTTTTGTTTTTTTAAGAGCTTCCTCATAATTAAACAAATTAAGAAGTCATTTTTCAAGTACTCAATTTGATTATCTTAATCTTTTAATGAAACTGAATTCTTGAACCTGATCTATAGTTGCAAATAAAGTATAGCTCAGATATAGTACAATTGTAATTTAGATACCTAGTAATATTACTCAATGCTGCTCTGGGTCTGAACAGAAAATCTGATGACTGTTTTGGTCACTCATTAGGAAGAGCTACTGGAACACAAGAGACTGGGAGCAGGTTCATGGAAATGTTAATGTACCTCTTGCAATTTTTCAAGCCACAGAAAGCTACAGGCCAGGTAATCAGCAGGGATTCAGGTTTTCCATTTGCCACAGAAAAACACGACAAAACACAATTTCCTTTTAAAGGAGAAAAACCTGGGAAACAGTCGGTTTCCCCTTGTAGGCTTTCAGAGTTCCAACCACAAGGTGCTGCTTGGGGCTGTGGAGAGGAGTCAGGGGGCACTACATGCATGTGGCAGCCAGACAGTGTGGTGGAGAGCAGCTCCCACAGCTTCTTCCAGGTAAGTCTATGGGGGTAGGGGGTCAAAGGTGAAATCGGAGGCAGAAAGAAAACAGGCGATACGTGGGGGGGCCAGGGATGTAAGCGACACCTGAAGGGAGCAGGGGCACAGGCAATGTGTGTGGGGGGAAGGGGCACATGCTCCCCCAGATAATCTACACCTGCAGTGAGGCATGGGGCTATAGCCTGGCCGGACCAGCTCCAGGCAGGACCCACCTCCATGGCCCAGGAGGAAGACCCCAGCGCAGGAGGGAGCAATGCACCACCATGGCTGTCAAGGTGAGGTACCCCCTGCCCACTGCTGCCACAGCCCCTGCTCGGAGCTGGTTGGGCCAGGCTGCAGCCCAACGCCCGCTGTGAGTGCAAAAATCTGTGGGGCACATGTGCACTCCCCCACCCTCCCATGCACTGCTGGTGCCCCCACACCCCCCAGATGTCATCTATGCCCACACTCCCCCTACTCCACACACCCACCCCCTTCCTCACACAATGGGTGGGTTGGCCTGGGGGACTGTGGGTAAGAAGTGAAGGGCACCAGCAGGGATGGGGAGCTGAGGGTTGGGAGGAAGGAGCACTGGCAAGGATTGGGGGCTGTGGGTTAGGAGTGAGGGGCGACAGTAATGGCAGGGGCAGGGCATCAACATATCATGGCTGCTCAGTGCCATAAAGCAGCTGTAGAACAGACAGGTACTGGTGAGGGAAGGGGGCAGGGGAGCAAACTAATTTTCTATGGTAAAAAAGCAAAATCAAATGCCAAAATATATAAGTATTTAGAATTAATTTCATTTTATTATAGTGACTGAGGCACTGGTAGGCTTCCAAACTGCTTTAAAATTGTAAATATATCAATTAAAACATTGTGTTTAACTGATACCTACGATAGTGGCGTTTCATTTCAATTGTGGAAAACCATGGATTTGGGGGGACTTGGGGGGGTTAAAATCAGAGAACTTTGGATTTTTGAAACTGAGAAAACCAAGATTCCTGGTAATCAGTTATAACAGTAAAGCCATTCATTATACTATTGAGATTTTCTTTTGTTCTTGTCTATCAGTCACCCACAGAACTAAGCCATCATCTGTGGTAAAACAATCCAAAAAGAGAAGTAAGAAGTACCTCTTTTGGAACAGGTTTTGAAGACCTCATTCAAAACCTCACTATACAATTTCATATTGTATATGGATTGTAGGAGGATTGTGGGCTTAACTGTGAAACTGTTAGGTAGGTATGAAGCTGGCTTCAGGGTAGGACCCACGGAGTCCTAATGAACAGATCTGTGTTGTGTTGATGAGAAGTGGCCAGTGCTGTTCCACAGGGGTCAGTGCTTGGTCCAGTACTTTTCAACATCTTTATCAATGATTTGAATGTGGGAGCAAAGAGCTCGTTGGCCAAGTTCACAGATGACACCAAGTTCTGGGGAAGCATGACCACGCTTAATGACAGACATACATACATATACATATATATATATATAACACACACACACACACACACACACACACACACACACACACACACACACACAGAGGTGAATCTAGACAGGCTGGCAAGTTGGAACCAGATAAAGTTCAACATTGAGAAATGTAAAGTGCTCCACCTATGCACCTACAGCCTCAGCAGTGCCAAATTGACTAGCACTATGAATGAAAGGGACCTGGAGGTAATAATAGCCCACAGTATGAATATGAGCCAGGAGAATGATGCTGTAGCTAGCAGGGCAAATAATACTCTGGCATGCATCAATCGATGCACCTCTAACAAAACCAAAGAAGTGATTCTTCCACTGTACTCAGCATTGGTGAGACCACTGCTGGAGTACTGCATCCAGTTCTGGGTGCCACACTTTAACAAGGATGTGGTAAAGCTTGAGAGAATCTAGAGAAGAGCCACCTGTATGATCAGAGACTTGCATGACAAGCCATACGAGGAAAGGCTGCAGGCCGTGGGACTGTTCAGCCTGAAGAAAAGAAGGATGAGAGAGGACTTGGTAACAGCTTACTGCTACACTAGCAGAATACAATCAAGGTCTCAGTGAGCATCTGTTCATCAGGGCACCCTTAGGGAAAACCAGGAGTAATGGCCACAAACTCCTGGAAGACCTTTTCAGACTCAACATTAAGAAAAATTTCTTCACAGTCAGGGTGTCCAGACTGTGGAATAAGCTCTCTCCAGAGGTGGTGCAATCGCCTACCCTCAAAATCTTCAAGAGGGAACTGGACAGTCACCTCACTGGGATCACCTGACCCCCAGTTAACTTTCCAGCTTGGAGCAGGAGGCTGGACCCGATGATCTTCCGAGGGCCCTTCCAGCCTTACCATCTATGAATCAATATGCTAACAGGGAGCAAATATAACACTGTGTTGGACTGATGTATTCAACAGGAAAACTGGACAACATAAGCTAGGCAGCCTGACAAAACACACATTCATTAAGCAATTTGGAATATGGGTTTTTTTAAATTTATGATACCATTTCTCTCCTTACAACTTCCTTTATTTCCTATTACTACTTTTTCTTTTATTTATATGAATGTTTATCTTAGTGAAAATGTCTTGAGTAAATAACCTGACAGTTAAAATAGAAAATGCCAAAAGTTTCTATTAGCATTTGCAATGTGTGTTTTGCACAGCTGTAAAGCAAAACATAGAAATCATAAAAGATTCAGAAGAATCTTATTCAGAGCAGCTCAGAAGGCAATAAAATGGTATGGAAAATGGGAAAAGAAAGAGGATCTCAGAGAGAGTGCTGTTTTTGATGCAGACTTACAAATTAGTGCAATATATAGAATTTACATGTAATGTTATTTCATATTGCCCTCACCATAAGCTAATTAGTGCAAGTTAAATTTCACACTAATCAGCCAATAGCATGCACATGAACCTCAGTGTCTGGGCTGAGGGCTGGCCTGTTTGTGCTCTGTAAGTAATATCAACATATAGTTTTATCTGAACTCTAGTAATCAGTAACCATATACAT
>NW_005842589.1:792296-794029 GCF_000455745.1 Alligator sinensis
CAGTATGTTGCGGTCCTCTGTTGAAAGGTACTTTAAATAGCACTAGATTTATAGTCATACTGTAAATATGTACACTTAAATATTTCTGATGAATTTAACACTAATGTAATATTTTGAGTCTATATATGCCCCAAAACCCCAGCTAGAAAAAAAAAGATCCGTGTTCTACTTGCTCACTTCTGTAGTCCCTCATTTCTGTCTTGGCAACAGAGATTCCCAAACCTATAGGAGATGCACAAACCAAAACCTCTGCAATAAAAAATAAGAACAGAATTAATTTTGCATTTAGTTTTCATATGATAAGCTTATGTGTATGGATGATTTGTCATATTTTTAAGGAATGAAAGTCAGAATGCAAGAATTCAGGAGTTTCCTGGTTTATCTCAAACCTGTGCTGCTAAATACACTTTAGGGTGCCGTTTTCCTTAAGGGCAGCTCTGGGGGTACATCCTGGGACCAGCATTGCTCAATACCTTTAGCAATGATCTTGAAGATGGGATGGAGTGTACCCTCAGCGAGTCAGCCAACAACAACAACAAGCTGAGGGGAGTAACAGATACATTGGAGGGTAGGGCTAAGATTCAGAGAGACCTAGGACAAATTGGAGGATTGGACCAAAAGGAATCTAATGAGATTCAACAAGGACAAGTGCAAAGTCCTGCACTTACAACAGAACAATCCTTTGCACCAGTACAGGCTGGGGGATGACTGGCTGAGCAGCAGCTCTGCAGAAAAGGACCTGGGGGTTACAGTGGACAATAACCTGAATGAGTCAACAACACGTCCTTGTTACAAAGAAGGCTAACAGCGTTCTGGGCTGCACTGGTAGGAGTGTTTACAACAGATGGAGGGAAATGATGATTTCCCTCTACTCAGCACTGGTGAGGCCACACTGAAGTACTGTGTTCAATTTTGGGCACCCCACTACAGGAAGGATGTAGAAAAGTTGGAAAGAGTTCAGCAGAGGGCAACAAACATGGTTCGGGGCACATGACTTCTGAGGAGAGACTGAGAGAACTTGGTGTATTTGGTCTGCAGAAAAAAAGACTGATGGGGGATTTAATAGCAGCCTCCAACTACCTGGAGGGTGGTTCCAAAGGCAATGGAGCTGGGCTGTTCTCAGTGGTGGCAGATGACAGAACAAGGAGCAAAGGTCTCTAAGTGCAGTAAGGGAGCTTTAGATTTGGTATTAGGAAGAATTTTCTCACTAGGAGGGTAGTAAAATACTGGAACAGGTTACCCAGAGAGGTTGTGAAAATCTTCATTCTTGGAGGTTTTAAAGACCCAGGTAAACAAAGCCTTGGCTGGGATGATCTAATTGGGGACAGTCCTGCTTTGAGCAGGAGGTTGGACTAGATGCCCTCCTAAGGTCCCTTCCGAACCCTCGTTATCTATGATTCTATTCTACGTTGCAACTATTTGACCCAGAGCACAGAGTCCTCAGACAATACAGGTTAAGGTGGCCTTAAAAACCTTTGGGCAGACTGAAGTGACAATTTTCACCCAATCTGGCCACAGAAAGATAGCTGTGACCAAACAAGTGCATGGATGAAGACCGCTTCAAAAATGGCTGACTGGGTGAAAAACTGAACACTCACTGAATGAGGGGTCAGATGAAGACGCTTCAAAACAGAGCATCTTCTGTATCTTCTGTCTGTGCTGCCTGACCTCAAACTGTTTTCAGAATGGGAGGGGGGGAAGGGAGCACAAGGAGTTCCATATGGGGGGGGGGG
>NW_005842589.1:794060-803629 GCF_000455745.1 Alligator sinensis
GTTCAGCCTCCCTCCTTCCCCCCGAGGTAGAAGGGCTCCAGTTCACACCCACTCCATCTTCCTGTGCTAGCTGGGGAAGCCCTAAAAAGAGCTTCCTCCACTCCCATTCGAAAAACTTTTCAGCCTAACAGGGGCAGTTCCTAGGGGAAACTAGCTGCAGCCAGGAGCTAGATTCCCTCCCCTTAGAACAAAGAGTGAACTTCTGTTTGTTCCAAGGGATTGCTGCAACTCAAAACACTTCCTGCAAAGCCTTCTCAGTTACAGCGGGAGCTGCCCTTCTGTCTGCACCCATTATACCAGAAAAAATTGGGACTGTTCTAGGAGACTGGAATAACCCCACATTGAGCAATTTAGAGCTGCCTTAAAGGCTATAACAGCACACACAATCTGTGCTGTGCTGTACCCCACCCTTGCTTCTCTTCCTGGACTCAACTCTGTCATGTCTTCTCAGGAAGCATTTGTGAAGAAAACAATGGAAGATATATTTGCAGCTATCTTTCCCCAGTCCAAAATGGGGGTCTTGTTATATTGCTAGACAGACTCAGCTCAAGCAGGTAGGGGTCCTTGCCTCTTTTTATCTGCATTTTGATCCTTATAAGAAAAATAAATGGAAATAAAAGATCAAAATGAATTATAAAGCTCTCTGAAGATACAAAAACACTATGCTTAAACATTTTTGTACTATAAAATATATAAGCACTGTTTGTAGAAGACAAAACCTTCCATACATTTTAGATGTGTTGCTTTTTTTTGACATTTCCTAGATTTTGCTAGCCAGCCAATATAAAAATCACACAAAACAGTACTCAATTCTCTCATCTCTTGCACTTAATTTGTAAAGAAAATAAAGCAGCCTTCTTTCCATATTTTGTGTCAATTTTCTGTACTGCACTGCTTTCCAAACACTGTATACATAGTGAGATAATAAAAGCTGTCCTCAAAGCTTCCTTGAAAATTGAGCCTCAGTTTCTCAATGAGGGGAAAAAAAAAAATCTTATATTAGTTCAACTTCCAGGGAAACTTCTGGAACGTTCATATACTTTTTTAAACTTCTTTGATAGGTTACAGCAGGGAAGTTAAAGTGACAGAAGTGTCCATTAACAGATTTTTATCCTGGCATTTTATAAAGTAACCTTTCTCTAGAAAATTTCACAAAATTGCTTGAAGGAGAAAGGGACAAAAGTTACATTAGTTGACTGGCACATAGTGAGCATTAACAGCAAATTTCGTGACAACTGCCTGAGGGGATATAATGGCCATGACAACCAAGTTATAATCTTCCTGCATATCTACATGTTATTTTTTTAATCTTTCTTTCCTTTTAGCCTTGTTATTTAAGATCCATTTGTGTTATATTGAGTAGAAGCAGCTTCAATTATCAACATAAATCTTACAGTGGGCACCAATCCTGTAATTTTCTTGTCAAAAACCCATCCCACAAGGGATATTTGGTAAAAATAGAAGAACAGCACCTATTAGTTACACACCATATCTACTGTTAAATACAAAGTGAACTAGATATTTTTCACCAAGAAGACACCTCTGTGTTAGAAAAACTAACTTATGTTCCCTGCTCTAGTATAATTCAAATCATTATAAGAAGTCAACAGGATGCTGCCTATCAGCGTATGCCATACTGATTATTTCATGGTGCCCATTAAAGGAACAATGAAAAATCATGTAATTTTCCAGCTTTTTCGCTATTTCTGAAGAATTCAGAGCTTGAAGAAAAATAGTGAAGGATCTCAAGAAGACTAGATGTATTTAGTTAAACTCTTAAGGGAAAGACCTGCCCATATTTCTTCTCAAAGCACCATCACTATGTTGATACTGTATATGCATATGTAATAAATAAAGCAAAATGCACTGGAAAAGGAGATGTACCCAAGTCAATCTAATATTGTTTGCTATCAAAGCAATATAATATCATGCTAAATCCTCACAATTACAAACACATTATTGTGAAGCTAAACGTTTTTAACAACTTTCAAGCATGAAACTCAAATTAAGATTTTTTTTTTTTTTAATTTCTAGGGAAAATTCTGAAATTAAATTAGGGTAAAATAAGAAAGCTTTATTTCTTCTAACCAAAGATCAATTCAGTTAGCTACAGTAGTGGGGGCTAACCAGTCTGGCAGACAAGCCATAAATTAGCGCTTCATCTTTCCCAAGTGCCACTCCAATTCCCTTTTCACCTGCCCAATCTACTGCTCTGTTTCCTATCCTACGCTCTCTCCCTGCTCTGTTGCTCTGATTTTGCTTCCTACCCTACCAATTGGTGTGCTGCCTGTCCACTCCCTAATTTGCTACATGCACACACATAGCCTGCTCATGGTATTTGTGGCACACATACCACAGGATGGCCTAGCCAATCTACACCATAACCCATAAAAATCTTCTGATGTAACAGATCATTGGACTTTAGAAAAGTGTCTATAAAAAACTGTTCCTACTTGACTTCATTTCATTCTTCCCATGTCTAGATATAGACCAATCCAATGCAATCAACATTGCAAGCCAGGCCAGGTGAGTTTATTCTAACTAACAAAGCTTAGGGCTTTTGCAGAGATACGATCATATTCTCACATGTGACCATCGTGAAACTCTCAAGGCTGTACCATGTAGAACTTCTGTGGAATTCTCTTTCACTCAAAGTAAGGGATGAGGATTCTTCCATACACAGTCCTGTGCTGTAAAAAAAACAGTCTACCATAATGCAGTTAGACAGATCTATCAGGAAGAAAGGAATTCCCCACACATCTCAGATGATGCCAACTTTATTATTAATTAGATTTCAGTTAAAAATGCAGAGCCCTGGCAAACGTGCATCATTTTACGTGCATTTATGCAATGCATAGATTTGTCCAGAGGTAAAAGCATCCTAACATGCTCATACTCTCAGATCTTTTACATATTTACTCTGTCTTTGTACAGAAAAGCCTGGTAAATTTAGATAAGTTTTACAGAAATAAAGTCCTAGGAAGAGTTCTTAAGTTTAAATAATACTTGCTTAAACATTGTTATTGTATTCTTTTTATCTATCAAATAAAACATATAGGAAAATATAGGATTTACTCTGTATTTTGTTACTAAACTGACTGTGCTCTGAACCTTTGGCCCCTTTTACACATGCAGGTAAAGGCATGATGGGATCCAATGTGCGATTCAAACAATCACCCCTCCTGCTATGCTACGTGTGTGGCAGGAGGCACAATTGTGGGATTACGCATTAGATCCCACCGCATCTTATTGCTGGTACAGGGGGAGCTGACCCCAGACTCTCCCTGCACTAGCAAGCTCCCATGCCTGGGAGCCCGACACACCCCAGTTGAGGGGCTCCTAGGCCCAGGAAAGGGGGGAAGGGAAAGATCACCCCTGAGGTGTTCCTCCCACCCTGGCGGTTTCATGCATCCCCAGAAAGGGAGGGGGACGGGGTAGAAAATCACCAGGAGGCATGCTGCAGGGACCCAGCATCTGCAGCTGTGGGATTCTGGGTCCTGGCATCTTTGGGTGGTACGAGGACCCAGAGTCCACAGCTGCTGGGGCTCCCAGTCACAGTGAAGATCCTGATGTGCATGCAAATTAAAGCTTGCTAGCAACCAGTGATAAAGGCTGTACACATTTTCAGGGTCTAACTTTATAACTGGCAGGAGTTTTTTTACTGTGTGATAAGTACTTTGCATGTGTAGCTAATCTCAACGTAACTGCACAATTAACTAGTTTATTGTGCAATACCTGTAACATGTGGAGGGGGCCTTTTAGATACAGTAGGATAGAAAATTAATAAATAAATACACCAATAAATCAATCAAACAAACAATATATGTGTGTCACCCCCACCTAAGCATTACTATACTATGATATACTCCACCAAATAAAATCAATGGAATTACTAGCTGATAGTGATTTAGCCCAGGGGTTCTGAAAAGGTAAGAGATGATTGAGGGGCTTGGGGTTCCCTTTCCTCACCAATGAGGTCCCAGAGACTCACCCTCAATGTCCCCTGATTGGCCCCTTGGGTCACCTGGAGGGGGATAAAAAAGGGGCAGCGCAGCTGACTCAGGGGAGAGACCAAAGAGCTGGCAAGAGCTGGGCCAGCGGGGCAGGAGCAGTTGCCCGAGAAGCACCTGAAGGAGTGGGACCTGCAAGCAGCATTTGGACCCTCAGCAGCGCAGTGTGCAGCCAGCAGAAGAGGCTCCCCGCTGGGCTCCAAGATTCACTACGAGAGGCTGTGGCCAGCAGGAGATCTGAGCAGCGACCCGAGAGGTTCCCAGCTCTGCTTCCAGCTCCTCCAAAAAGAGGCCAGGCAGCTCAACATGAGGCCAAGGCTCCAGGAAGGTCAAAATCCCTTGTAGTTTAAAGCACCACTAGCACTGGTGGCTGTGGGGTAGAGTTTCTGTCTAGTGTGTGGGAGATTCTAGTTCAAGTCCCAGGTGGGATGGCTTAGGGTGAGTGAAGTGATGGTGAGAAGTTCTTGTTGCAGTGGAAGGGGGTCATTGTATTTTCCCTCTTCCCCTGCCCCCCTCCAGGTACCTAGGCCCTATATTCCTTGTTATTTGACGTTTTGTATTTTGTGCCTTTTATATTTTGCCAGCCAGTATTGTTTGTTCTGCTGTTTGTGTTTTATATTTTGTTAACCCTGTCTTTTGTCAACTGGATGAACATGTCTATGATTGTAAGCATCTAACCTTTATTGAATCCTGCCCCCTTGGGGCGTTGTAGTGTCCCCTATACCCCCTGGTTTATACTGGTTATGTTCCCAGTACTGTTCTCTCATTAAAAGGTATATTATTAAGTCCCCACTGGTTATCTGGCTCTGCTCTATAGGGGGAGGAGGGTCCCTACACCTCCCACAGCGCTTGTGCACCTGCTCTGATCCCTTCAGTTGGAGAGGGGGTACCTCTTAGAGTACCGCCCGGGTTACAGAGGCAAGGATTTCTTAGTGTGGTATCTGTTACTGGACTAACTCCATAGTCTATGCTGTGCTGGCTTTTACTTCTCAGACCTAAAGAATATCTTGGATTCAAGTGTGTCAGCTCTATCCCAACTATGTAGAAAGTCCATTTAACAATATTTTGATAAGAAATCCTTGCCTCTCAACATCTAAGGGTATAATGCACTTTAATTAATGCACAGTAACCTCACAATTTGATTCATCTTAACTTTCTGGAGCATCCCTGCATAGAGAGGAGTCCTAAGTACGTAATGCACCAACATAATCTTTAAGTTTCCTCTGCTTATAGAGAAAGACACCAGACATGGAAGATTAAGACTTACTTCTCACTTTCATTTCTGAATCATTCCTCAATCATTTTGCGTAAGCAAAAGTAAACTGCTTACTCCCTTGAAAAATATCTCTTCACATTGTTTCAAAATGGAGACTGTAATTGGACATATTTAAGCTCAAATAAAATTTCCGAATCAACTTTGTTTTGTACTTCAATAGCCTGTTTTAACCTCAGCGGGATAGAGACAGGACTGAGTCAGTCTTGTGCTGTCAGTGGGACCACATTATATAACCTCTTCCATTAACTTGTTGAGCATTCTCAACACCAGATTTTTTCCCCTGCTGCTTTCACAAGGAAGCTGACCTTGCTGTCTCAACAATTAAGGATCTTCTCCTAATTTCCACTTTAAATTTATTCATACTGCAGACTCCTGCTGTTCCTCTGCCAACACCACCCTTCAACTGAAGGAACTCCCCGATATGTTTGTTGACAGCAACCACAGCCCCTCTCAACCTCTGTTTCACTTCGCTACATAAGCCAAGATCTTTTAGTCTTCACTTGTACGATCAGATCTCCATTCCCCTGGTCTTAGTATTAGCCCTCCTCTATACACACTCTGGCTTGAGTTAATCTTTTTTTCAATCTGCAATCCAAAATGTATACATAAACTTTCAGCAAGCAGATTTAAAATATTTATCACTCATTACAAGTTCAAGGGGCACACAGAAAAGGTTTCTGCAAAATACTGGTAACCAACAACATTTGTCACCTGCAGTAAACACATCTGGGGAGTTGAGAGGTGGGTACAATCCCAGTTTATTATCATGTGAAAAAAAATAACTTCAGAAATATATATACACACACAACACAAGCTATTTTTCTGGAATACTTTTTATCCTATGTAGTATAACCCAGCTAAAACTATCTGCGTTTCCCATCATGTATTTTCTGTTTAGAGAGAAATGACAGGCAACTGAAATTATTAAAAACATCACTATCAAGCGAAGCCTCAGCATCACCCTTCCCCAATTTGTTACTACCATGATTACATAATCTACTTCTTTTTCATGTGCTCTTATTTCAAAAGTCTTCTTGCTCACTCCAAGTAAACTATTTCATGTCCAAATGCAGTCTGTATCTTGTAAGGGTGTCAGCCATTTTGAACAGCAACCATACCAAAATGTCAGGACACTGTACTTTCCCATCTGCCACAGCTGACATTCAAATAATGAAGAAATAATTACCAGGCATAAACCTTCAGATTTTTCCAAAATAGTTGAGTAAGAACTGCAGCCACAGACTTGGAACTATGTCTAGGCATGAGTACAACTGAGTAGAGGAACAGCCAAAGCATGTGTGCAGAAACTGTATTTCTGAGGCTGTCTCCTATGTGAAAATTTTTCTTTGGACACGCACAACATTACTTTCCAGAAAACTGAGCACTCAATTTAGCTGAAGAATTTTATTTGTTGTGGCAACTGTCTACTAACTTACTTAAACTCAAACTACATAATTCAGATAAATAATAATTACCGGTAATCCTCTTATCATAATTCTGCTACTACTCCTATGAATATATTTTCTCCCGTACTCTGAAGTACACCACCCACAGGACAAAGCATTAAAAAAAAATACTAGATTCTTGCCACCCAGTGGATATCTTAACTAAAAGAACAGGCAATTAGATTAATATTACTAGTTACGTTAGCCTATAGAAGCCCACCCAGCATGTCATGCCTATTGGACACCATTTTAAAAATGTGTTTAGTGACAGGTTGGTTTAACTACTTAGCTGGGAACAGGTCCAATTCTTCCCAATCTTCTAGAAATGTTAAAATATAGGGGAAAACACCTCCAAGTTTGACAAGGGTTGGACTCTACAGCACTCTAATATCCAACAAACAATGCACTGTTGTCAAAATATTTTCCTTTTTCTGAGTGTTTAAAGAAAAAAAAAGGAATTAGTCTGGTAGTAAGAAAAGAAAGCTGAACTTCAACAGGTAGCCTGGACCTGTTTTCTAGTCCCAAAAACTGGGTATTACTTCACTGTGGGTTCTGACATGTTTATGTCAAAAAAGATGTTTTTTTTAAATTGGTGTTGCAGTGTTTTGTCTTATGCAAATGTCAGCAGAAAGATATTCTTTCACCAATCCCGGTAATCAAAACATGATCCCTGATAGAGCAAGTAATTCCTGATGAAAGATCTTGGATTAAACAGGAGGTTTACGTTTATTGAAAGTAAAAGAAAACTCTGTTGTTTATGATACCTAAAGCTGGTTGAAGGAATTCTTGAAAAAAATCTTCCTCTTTAAAACATAAGCTCAAAAGTATATTGTAGTGCTAAGATACTATGAGTGTAATTACATTTCTCTTTTGGCTAACACAATATCAGATGGGAAACCAATCATTTACTGTGTATTTTAAGGCTGAAAAGTTAAAACCAGTAACCACAGAGAATCTGAAGCTTTTCTGAAGCAAAAGGATTACAGAAAAAATGACAAAAATACCCACAAGCTCCAAATTCAGTCGGTCCTGCCTCAGAGTCCTGTACACCAAGAGAAACAGCAGCCCAGCAATTTAGACTGGGGGAATTCAGATTGTACAGTATGCTAAAAATACATTAACACTACTAGTTTCATAACTGGTGATGAAAAAATGTATAGGGAACAGTAAAAGTATGCTACTGTGTACCGCTTTTCTGATCCCTAACTATATCATAGTTACTGCATGCATATTTCAGTTTCATGTCAGCAAAATATAACCATAATTTGATCAAAATACACCACATACATGCTTTAAAAATCATTCTAAAGTGCTTTAGTTTGAGATCTTAAATATATTTGAAGTGTGTCCTATGTAACACAAATTTTAAAAAACAAATCAACAGAAATGAGGCGCATAGCAATAAACTTCAGCACAGCTCATGCCAGAGTTTATTGCTCCCCCAGGTGCAGCATTTACACTTGTACTGAGAACTGCAGCACATTAAGTCAGGGCAGAGCAGCCCCGGCTAGCAGGAGACCCCTGAGCATGTGCCAGGAATCATGTCTGAGACAGAGTGCCTGAAAGCAGCACTGTAGTGGCTTGGTGACAGAGGCTACACTGGTTTCCTGTAATTGCCACTCAGGTTAGGGACAGAAGTTACACAAAGTGGTATAAGTGACCAGAAACTGGTTCAAATCTGTAAACACAAGAAAAGTTCAGTGCACATAAACTGCTTTCAAAATGGCTGCAACTGGTTTAAGAAAAAGCTGGAGGGATGTAGCATCAGACTTTACTGAACGTCTATCCCAGATCCCAGTTAACTCAGTCCCCCAATATCCCAGGATGCTTTGCTTTCCCCCCACAAAGCCCCCCCCCCTCATGGGGTGGGCCAGCTAGCTTTGACCCAAGCTATCTGCCCCAGCTGAGCAGGGAGGCATGCTCTAGCGGTCCCTCTCCCCCTCACCCCCCCAAAAAAAGCTTCTGGCCTGGGCCACTGCAGGTATGTGGCTGCATTTCCAGAATCAAAAGTGAATGTCTGTTCACTTGCTTATCTGTTCAATCTACACATCTTAGACTAACCTGTGAAGACTGAATTGATTCAGCCTCAGGCTTTTTGGGAGTCTGTACTTAGCCTCAGAGTGAGAAAGCTTCTTGATGTCAGACCCAGGTTTGGCATTGGGCAGCGTAGTTATACCCTTAATTGCAAGATAGGTTATGTTTCCACCAGAATCTTGTTGTAGTCACATACATCATTGTAGGTTTGTACAGCCTTAGCACACAGATGCCGTGACCTGGTTAGCTTTCAGGGTCTGCTAGAGTTTAAATGCCAAATAAAAATATTATTAATAATAATGGGCTAGGTTGCAGGCTAACATTTACTGAAAACTGCACCTTGTTAGAAAGTAAAGATTCAAATCAAAAGTGAGTAGTAGGTTTGTCTAGGCCAGTTAAGTTCATCCTCCCAACTGGGTAAATAGTATCTGAAAGTCTCTCACAGATACCAAAGTCCAGAACATAGGAAAGAAACTCATCTTCAAGGAAGAAAGCCAAAGTACAGCAAAGCCAGAGCAAAACCATAGGCTGAAGTACTAACCCTATTTCTTTCCTTCTCTTGGACAATCCACTTAATCCACTTTCAATTCAAGTTTAATCACAAAAACAAACCTCTTTAGATAAAATTATCTACCCACTGGGTCCTTCTGTAATTAACAGACAGACAGACCACACCAAAAGCAACCAAATAAGCATGCTACATCTGCCTGGCAATGGGAGAAGCCTTCTGTCCCCCTAGGATAGAATACTACATGGACAGGGTAGAAGAGCTGTTTATACATCAGTTTCATTTCCCTACAACCC
>NW_005842589.1:803660-809569 GCF_000455745.1 Alligator sinensis
GGATGCCTACATGGCTCAGAGTTTACTGCTGCACATTCAGCCAAAGAGACCCTTTGTATCTCTTTTCAAGCAAACAAGAGAGTAGGGAGTGGCTGGTACAACAATTCTTCAAGGAACCAAAAGTTTCTCTTTTTTTTCCTTGGTAGCTCAAGGCAAAGCCCTCCGAGATCTTAAGGCAGTCTTAGAGCAGTACTTCACAATGCAGATATTCAGTTTGGAACAGTGCCGTTCTTAATGCATTTCATGAAAATTACCATTTTGTTTTGTTTAAGTATAATCACAAAGAGTGCAGGATCATGCAAATCATGTGGTTTCAAAGATCAAATTATTTCAGTGGAGAGCAAGTATTTCTTGTCACAAGTTCTCTGGCATTAGAAAGGAAGAGAAGAATTGATCTATCATTCCATAGTTTTAGAAGTGAAACATCCTCTAGATTCATAAAATTAATGCAGATTATGTTATGAAGGAAGTGGAGAGTCTACTGGTCAGTGCACCGGTAATGAGAGAGATGTTCATTACAGTAAATTAAAACAAACAGTATTTTCAGAAGTTTTATGGAATATTTTACTAGTGATAAAAATGTTAGCTAATCACACCCTTGAGGATACATTTCAGAATGTTTCTGTGTTAGAATTCATATACTGTATGGCAAAAAAATTCAGCACTCATCTATATTTCATCATTGCATACATAGTGTAGATAATTGCTTTTGTTGGTCTGAGGCCCATCACATTTTAATAGTGTGCTATGTAAAAAGATCAGACTTCTGAACTTCACAGTACAACAAAACAACACTCGTCTAATCCAGCAGTAATCAACTTCCAGCCCATGGGCCAGAACTGCTCACAGAGCCATGCCATCTGGCCCATGGGACTTCCCACATGTTCAGAAATTTGACAGCAGTAGCAATTAATGCTACACCTTCCCCCCAAATCCCCATCCCCAACGCTAACTTTCCAAGTACTGTGGGCCATATGACATGACCCTGTGCGCTGCATCAGGACAGCACACATTAGGGCAACAGACCCAATCTGGCACGCACACAGCCTGGCTGAGCCTGAAGTATCTCATGCAAGGGTGGGGCAGCATGCGTGGCTGGGGCTATATGCCAAATGATGTCCACGTGCCAACCCTGTGCTGATCAAGCCTATGGACTGATCCCATGCATCAGATCCAGCCCACAAACTAAAACCACAGCACAAATCTGGCCCACCGCCTGGAAATGTTGGGCACTACTAATCTATTCCACAGGTCATCTAAATCTGTTGTCCAGGGGACTGCCAATTCTTCTCCCTGTTCTACTATGTTTTTGCCTATTGACTGCCGGTTATTTAAACACATTTGTTGTGCAACAGTTCAGAGACAAAAAAAACCCCATGACTCTAGTATACCCTAAAAGATCTTCTTAGGTTTCTTAAACTTACACTATAATTTGAGAATCTGCCCCACACCCAGATTTTTATGGAAGGAACACATTACAGAGCTAACAACTAGAGGTGCACCGATACATTGGTCCAATATCAGATCGGCATCGATGTAAAGAAATTTAACTGCATCAGAAATCGGCTTTTTTGCATGATGTGGCCAATAAATATCCTGTACACATGTGCACCCATAAGACAGCACACAGGTGACAAGAAGCACAGCCCGGCAGCTTGGAGAGCTGCATACAGCTGGTAAGTCTGTTATGCTGCAAGGGGAGAGGGGAGGAAAGGAAAGGGGTGTAGGGCTGGAGCAGGCACTGCCCAGCAGAGGCAGGGCACGGGACAGAGCTGCAACTCGTCCTGGGGGGAGGCACGGTGGTGGGGGTAGCTCCCACAGCTGCACGCACCCTGGGAGGACATGGGGGGGCCATGCACCCTCGAATCTGCATGTGGGGGAAGACGGGCTGCTGCTGTGGGCTAGGGCTGGGGCAGTGCCAGGCTCTTCCCGGCAGGGGCTGGGCTGGGCTAGGCTGTGCTCAAGGAGGGTGGGTGGTGGCTCTAGGAGGGGGGCTGGGGTCACTACGAAAAATTTTAGGGGTAGCCGCAACCCCCACCACAGCCCCCTTCCCAGCACCACTGCTGTCTGCCCTGAGAGCAGCCTGGCCCCCCCGCTCTACCAGGAAGATGTCAATGTAGCCCTGACCCCAGCCTGCAGCAGCAGCCTGCCCCACCCCATGCAGATCCAGGGGCACACGACCCCATACATTCCCAAGGTGCGCGCAGCAGTGGGAGCCACCCCCCTCCCACACCCCCTGGACAAGCCGCAGCTTCATCCCATGCCCTGCTCCACCCCAGCTTGCCAGCAGTTGCCTTAGCCCTACTCCCGCCCTCATCCCATCTGCCCCCCCACACCTCTTCCCTTCCATCTCCCCTTCCACCTCAACAGATTTACCAGCCAGACACTGCTCTTCAAGCTGCCGGGCTGCTTATCAGAAATCGGATTGGTATCGGCCGATATGCCTCCTTAAAAATCAGGTATTGGTATCAGCCCCAAAAATCTCTATTGGTGTGCCCCTACTAACAACTGATCCCACTGTAGGTATAGTCAGTTGTATCAGTTAAGTTCCAGCTGCAAGGAGAGGACATCCATTTCCATAACTCCATTACTAGTAGTATACTCTGCAATATTTCAAAATCCAATCCATGATGGAGAAAAGCTGGTTAATGCTAAACAGAAATTAAAGTGGATGTGACTACGATAGGAAGAATTGTTAAGTAAACCGAGCTCATTATATATCCTTCTAACAAGACATCTCCTCTATGTTATGTCTAAGCAGGGCATGAAAGTTGACCTTAAAGTGACTTAGAAAGCCTATATTTGCTGACCACTTAGCTTGACCCTCAGTGGCATTCTAGACCCTGGAAACTCTCTTGATATTCTAAGCACAAGATCATGTTCCTTTCACATGCCCCTTCTGCATTTGGAACTTACCTGCATGCTGCAGGCTAGGAGCATAAAAGTCTGCAAACACTATTTCTACAATTTCTTGTTCCTGACTTCCTGACCACCTTCTGCATCCTAGCTCCTCTCTCTATGAAATTTGGTAGAGACAAGCCCTGAAGAGGTTTCTCCTAATGCGTATATAGAGCAGGGCTGCTGAATCCTTGGCTCACAGACAAGATTTGGTCCATGGAGCCACATCAACTGGCCAAACAGGCTCCCCATCAGTCTGAAAATTTAGGAGCGGTGCCAGCACTCCCCAGCTGCCAAACTTCCAGACCCATGGGGAGCCTACTGGACCAGACAGCATGGCTCTGCACACTAGATAAAATGCATAGAGCTGAACTAAGGAGGCACACCAATCCAGGGGCAAGGAGCCAGGTTAAGCAGGCTCAGAACTCACTCTGGGTGTATGGGGCTGGGCCAGGGCAGTACAGTGCCTGATCTGAGCAGCCCAAAGCCCAACCCCATGCACCAACTCCATAAGGGATGCAACCTCAGGACCAGCCCCTTGCCACCTATCTGGTCTGGAGGACCAAAAGGTTGAACACCCCTGATATAGTGTAAAAATGAAGAGTCCTTTCTTCTCTTCTCCTTTCCATTAATACATGTAGGGCTAAAATATGATGTAACAACAGATAGGGTACATCTACAATATTTAGGGTTACCCTCATCCAGCCTCAGCCAGATGAGCTGACATGGAGTTAGTAGACCAATTCTTAAGAACATTTCATTTCACCCAGTGCAAGAGAACTGGGATCTATCCTAGCACAGCTGATGTGGTTTGTTGGGTGAAATAAGTTGCCCATTGTCCTGCCGTTTGATGCTGTGGGACAATGGGCGACGTGGTCTCCTGGGGCGTAAACAGCATCTTGCACACCCTGGGAAACCTCATGCAGGATCACAAGCCTTGAGAGTCCCTGCTCAGCTTTCCCCACCTACCAAAACATGCCCCAAGGATCTCCACATGTCTCAGTAAGTGCAGGGAGGTGGGGAAACGAGGTTTTCCCACTTAAGACACCAACCCCCAGCATCTCCAGAGGTGCATTTTGGTAAATGGGGAAGTTGAGGTCTCCCTGCTTACCAAAATGCATCCCCACAATCTCTGAAGACACATCTCAGTAAGTTAGAAAAAGTCAGGCAAGTACTCCCAAGACATGAGGAACCAGTCCTGTCCAGGAATTTCCAGGGTGCTCTGGACTGGATCCCTCAACAACCTTAGAGCACCTGCCTGGGGCAGCTGGAGAGCACAGGCAACTCTAGGCTGCCTGTACTCTCATGCCATAAGGTAAACAGTCATCTGTCACTTTAATACCACCTTTGTTGCAGCCACTATTTCTGAAGTTACAAGCAGTATGGATATATGTCTATACTGCCTTCGTGCTACCATAAAATGGCAACTTCTGTTTCCGCCCTTGCCATATTGAGGAAATAAGCAGTATCACATGGATGGCCTTTGTGAAAGCTAGAAAGGTACGCTATAAACAGGCAAGAGCAGCTCACGTAGCTGAGCCCTGATGAGGACAACCCTAAATATCAATGTAAATGTACCCTTACCTACATACTAATGGGTTCTACCATCTATTAGTCTGACATGTATTAATAAGGAGAAGACATGAAAGGACTTTCATTTTTACTCTATATATACTCATTAGACATTCAAATACCACAGCAATAAGCTTTCAAGGGGACATTGTAAATCAAAGTTTTTGATCCAAACACCAACCAGGAGTTGTCCAAATCTCCTGTAATTTCGCTGAACAATTCTAAACTTTTTCATATACTGTGAAACTTCCCTACCCAAGAATATGCTTGGATACATTTCACGCACATAGCAATTTGATTCCAGTAAGAAAACTATCCTATTTTTTGCAGAGATCAAATTAAAGTAATATAAGGAAGACAACAACTAAAGTTTTATATTGAATGAGCAGGGGTGTAGGTTTTAGCCGTGTTGGTCTAAGGACATAGGCAGACAAGGTTCCTTGGGTGAATTTGATATCTTTTATTAGACCAACCCAAATAGTTGGAGAATAGGTATTAAGTTATTAAGCTACGAAAAACTTTCTACAGCATTCATCCTACATAAAAAGAAGAAATGGAACAAACTACTCCAAGAACAAGCTCCCCAGCCACAAAACAACCATCAGAGGAACAACACCAACACCTTACAACATTCCAACCTCAGACTTGATGAAACTGAAAGCAGCAACCAACCCACAAATATTATCAATCTCTCCACACACACGCTTACCAAAACTGAAAAATCTGTCCTTTCTAAAGACCTAAATTTCTGTCCAGAAAAATACCCTAATAAAATACTTCAATGTGGAGAACTAGAAGAATTCCTCCGATGCCTGTGCCTCAAAGAATATTTCCACGACCAAACTGAACCCGCTCCCAACAACAACTCATCCTCTGACAACATTCAGGAAAAGATCAACACCAACAAGCCCAAAAAAACATCAGATTGGACACCTCACAGTGGACGAAACCCTAACCTTGACCGCTACATTGACTGCTTCAGGGAAAGAATTAACAATGAAATAATCAGCAACACATGCCACCACAACAACCTCTCTCTACCAGAGAAAAAGGTCATAGAATCTCTAAGATCTAACCACCAAATAGTAATAAAACCAGCAAATAAAGGAGGAGCCATAGTCATCCTAAACCGTGAGGATTACATAAAGGAAGCCAACAGACAGCTCTCTGACACTACCTACTACAAAGAAGTACAAGAAGATCCTACACCCCTTTTCACCAAAAAAAATCAACAATACCATCAAATCATTTCCATCAAGACTACAAGAAAAAATACAGACCTGGATCCCCCCACTACCTAACCCGGGGACTTCTTACCTGCTCCCTAAAATCCACAAACAAGGGAACCCTGGCAGACCTATCATATCCAACCATGGGACCCTAACTGAGGAAATATCAGGTTTTGTTGAATCCATCCTAAAACCGCTCGTCACCCACTG
>NW_005842589.1:810407-822066 GCF_000455745.1 Alligator sinensis
ACACACCAAAAGGATCCAGACCGTGCCAGGACAAGAAATACAAAACCTGCCAACACATCTCCACCACCCCCACTATTACTACACCCCACAACAGAGCCATCAGCATCCCAGGATCTTACAGCTGCACCTCCAGGAATGTAATGTACCTCATCCAATGCATGAAATGCCCTGATGGAAAAGATGTTGGAGAGACCAGACAACAACTGTGCATCAGAATGAACGCACACTGGAAATCTATCAAAGACAGGAATACCCAATTACCGGTGGGGGCACATTTCTCACAGGAGGGCCACTCTCTCCAATCTCTGAGTCCTGATCCTCAAGGGAAACTTACACAACACTTTCCAGAGACGAGCCTATGAACTCCATTTCATCAGCCTCCTGGATACTAGAGATCATGGACTAAACATAGACAATGGATTTTTGACACATTACAATCTGCCTGGCAACTGACTCCCCAGCCCAGCCCCTGGCTTTACTTTTCATTCCATCCAGGAAGAGCACACACCAACTGCTGAAACTTCCTTAGCCTGACGAAGGGTTTTTGAACCTGAAAGCTTGCTTAATAACTAATCTCCAACTATTTGGGTTGGTCTAATAAAAGATATCAAATTCACCCAAGGAACCTTGTCTGCCCTTATACTCAATGAAGCACTCAGGAGCACTCTCGCTCAAAGTCACATAAAGCTCAAGCATAACAACTTTTTTAACTGCCTTTTTCTCTACAAGCCAAACTCAAAGGACAGAAACAAAACTGAAGATACACATAATACACCTTCTAACAAATCAAATATTATATTTGTCAGAGATGTTTAAAGAAGAAGAGTTTACCAACTGCTTAACTGAATGTTTGTAGAATTTTTTAAAAATCTGCAGCTAACTACCTAAGAGCTCAGTAGTATGAAATCTATTTAAACATACAAAATGAAGCTTTTAAAATGTACTGTATAATATACAGACTCAAGATATACAAAAGCCCTGGTTTTAGGTGAGTTATTAACTTCTGTAAGACAAAATACTGAACCCCAATTTTAAGGATAATTGTCTAAAGACATTTTTCCTTTCAGAAAGCAAAATATTTGAAATAGCCTTTTAAAGGATTAGTAATAAACCTTTAAAAGGAATGCAGCCAAATCTCAAGTCATTTTTAAACCTTAAAGAGCTAAGTCTGACATAGTGAGCATTAGTGAAGACAATGTTTATCAGTGACAGCAACAGAAGTGTGAGAATTTTACAGGTAAATAAAATGACATGGCCTCTGCTTGTTTGTTTTTTGTTTAAAAAAAATGTCAGTATACTGGTTTGGAAAGGCTGTAAAGTTTGGTGAAAAGCACTGCAATGAATGTGACAGAAAATGGCTCTTACAACAACATAGTTACTTGACCAACAGAGATCCAATGTTTTGATGTATCATAAGCATTTTAGACTGCACATTTCTTGTAACATACTGACATTTTTAAAAGTATGTACACATTCTCCTTGTGGATCATTCTTGAAAGCTTCTGGACAAAAGAGTTTGATAAAGGAACTGGAAAAGAAACAATGGTCAAATGGAGAGGTCAAGACACATTTTTAAGCAATAAGGAAGAAGAAAAGAAGGCAAGACCCAGCACTTAGTCATGATGCTCGCAAGGCGAAAGGAACAAACAAAAATAGGGCAGAGATACAGACCACAGAGTTCTACAGGACTTTGCAGGAAAGGTCTGGATGACTGAATGATTAAAAGAAAAGAAAATGACTGAGTGCAGATTAAAAATCTGAACCATGTATAAAGATGATTTCAGAGGGTAAGATATAATATAAGAATATTACAGACAGACCAGAGGTTAGCAAAGCAAAAGAGGTGGCTAAAACAAATAGTTTAATGACAGGAAAGGGCAGAAAAGTGATGAAGATTTTAGAGATGGCATAAAGATTGAACCAACAGAATGATGGTCCAAATGGAGGAGCGTCAAGGTGGGAAATATCAGCAATAAGTTTCAGAATAGTACAACCACTTGAAAAGCAGGTAAGTGCCATATTACCATTTATGCTACCTGTGCTTAGGAATTCACAGTCTAATGACAGGCAAGACGGCATAGGTGAGGGAAGAAAGAACAGGAAGTCTACATTAAATTTATATACAGTTTTAAAGCTGCTGCTGGAAAACTAAAGCATACCATGAGTTAACAATGAAATAGCAAGTTTTCCTGTTGCTTACAAAGACTTAAAATAGAATGATCTAGAAGTTCTCTCTCATTTTTTTAATTTAAAATTGCAAAATGTATTTATCTAGTAGTAGGATGCATCAATTTCAGGAAAAGGCTAATCTCAGACATAGCTCCTTCATCATCCAGAACTCAGAAGCACAATAACACTTCTTAATATGGAATGAAACCACCTATTTGCTAAACTTGCACATTTTCTTCAAGTATATTACGTAGCAGAGAAACTGTAAATACGCTCCCAGCCTTCAACTCAGACTACATCATATGGAATCAGCCTACTCCCCCTAGGAAGATATAAGTAGCACTGGTGTCTTTACAGCCAACACACATTATTTCACTAAAAACTCATGCTTTTAAAGTAATAATAGCCATCTCTATTATATCAATGGTAAGTTATCAACTGTGACTTGAGATGTACCCAAACTGGTACAGGATTTGTTTCCAGAGGACTACTCAATGAACTTCAAATCAGGTTTCTGTTTTCCTTTTTTTAAAAGCTAAACAGGTACTATTGCTTTTCTAGCTCAAGACTATAGCTAGGGCAAATTTTGTATCCTCATAAACATGGGAGGATAACTTTAGGCCCTTTTCGTTCTATGTAAACAGCTATCAGAAACAAACAAGTCTTCAACCAAAGTAAGCATTCCTGGAAAGACTGAAAAGCCTTCAGTGGGACTAATTATATGAAACCACTAGGCCTTGAGGCTCACAGCTGCTCACTGGTACCTTATACAAATGCTAGGAATTAAATGCACAGTAAGGGGTTCAAATTGATTAACTGGTATTAGTTGCCCCTTCTCTACATGTAGAGGACTAATCTCATTTATTTTGTTGTTGTAATGTGCCACTACATGGCTAATTAGTAGGTTTTATGGGGCACAAGTATTTTGAAGGCATTTCTGAGGACAATTAATTTCTAACCTGATTTTAAATATATATGAAATTAACTAGATCTGTAACCCACCTCAGTCTCCTGGTCATTTGTTTAGCAGTGCTGACTTCAGTTTTTAAATGGACTGTTCCAGGACTGCAGTACTTTTTACTTAAAGACCATCACTGGATATAGCAAAAAAGAAGCAACACACAGAATACCATCACACCAGGGTCATGGGCAAGTTATTACAAAGAGGGGAAGTGTGGGGAGAATTATTACATTCAAAAACTGTAAGAACTAAATTCTGATGCTGGACAAAAATACAAAAACAATACTGGAAAGATAAGACCTCCAAAGAATAGACTAAAGATATTGGAAAGATGAGACTTCTAAACGAAGTAGACTGAAAATGTAAGAGTTTTCAAAATACTCCATTCAAAATTCTCATTCATTCATTCTAGGACAACATAAGAAGTTGTCCAAATATTTGACCAGAGCACTAGGAACCGGTTCATACAGTCCCCTTTTCACCTCTAACACCTAACCACTGCCTAAGTCTATGATGACTAGATGGAAAAAAGAACAAAAATGATGCAACACAAAAGGTGCAGACAGACATAACACTTTGAACTGTTCCAAGAACGTCATCAATTGGGAACCAGTGGGCAACTGTCCCTAGCCGAAGTATCCTCACAATACACTGCTACATGTTTTAAAACAGAATCCTCACCTTTTAGGGAATGCACGGCCGCCAAAATGTCAGTGTGGGGGACGGGGATAGCACCCAAACCATTAAGCCTTCCAAGGACACCAAAGGAGTTGTCAGGTGCTGGGGAGCTGTGCGCCCCTGGCTGTGGTTCTGGTGGGGGGGGGGGGGTGGTATGTGCCCTAGGGGCTCCCCAAGGGTTTTTTTTGACATCTGCCTTGAAAGGTGTGGCTCCAAGGCTGCCCTAGCCAGACTCAAATAGGGGCAGTAGTAGCACGCGGGTTCCCTCTCCCTGTGCTTAATCCCAGGTTGGCAGGGAACACCTGAGGAGATCTGGCAAAGAAGATGAACCTGCCTACTGCTACTGCCACTGTCTCCAGCTGCAATGGGGCAAAAGCAGTTCTGGAACCCCTCCCTCCCCCAGATCAGCTGGGCACAGTGGGGACAGCAACAGGCAAGGGAGAGTGGGAATGCAAAGAGGCCAAGCGTCTTAATGGATTGAGGACTTAAAGTCCCTTCTTCTGCTCCTGTAGCATTGTTAGGGTACTATGTTATGTTTAATGCTTTGAAGTTGCACCTGCTTGTAGTGTTGTTTATATTTAGTCTTAGTTAAATCACTGATTAAGTTCTGTTCATATTAACCTTTTTTTATTAGCTGGCTTTGAGCTGTTTTTGTAAAGCTCATAGGTGCTCATTATATTATATCTTTTTATTTTTTAATCACTACGAGTTCTTTTAACATAACATAGCAATGGCCTTGTTACCAGCTCCAATTAACTGAACTTGGCATTAACCAGCTGAATCAGAGGGATGAGAGGATTGAATATATTAATGAAAGGTGATAAGGGAGAACAATGGACAATACACAGTAAGACATGGAAAAGGGCCAAATTAAGAGGTGTGCTTGTGATGGACCTCTTAGACAGAGGAATATGCTGACAGAATAAAAGATAGACAGTATGCTGACTGCAGAGAGACCAATCCAAAAGCAAAGAGTCAAAGGAGTGAAGTTGATGAAAAGCATAAAAAGCGGGGAGCAAAAAAAAGTTTGTCGTTGTCATCGTAAATCCAGCCTTCAACACCTGTCTGAACCATCCCAATCCATGATGTATCCTTTGCTTCCAGGAACTGAATGGGTGTCTTTTCTGTTGAGCAAAGTAACATCTGGGATTGGATAAGATTATTATACTGAACGTATTTCTCTCTCTGTATATAGAAACTACTAAGATAATACTTGATGTGTTAATAAAGTTACACTTTGATTTTAGGACACCGAGTTGTCTGTATTCATATTTCACATTTCATTTAAGGGTTAACTGTACTTTAACGATCCCTTAGCACTATCTGGGAACAGTAGCAGCATGGTCTGCCCACCCTGGTGGGGTAGGGAAACTGGGAGCTGGGGTTCAGAGACTTGGGAGAAAAGCAGTTTGGGATGCCTGAAGGACTGACTAGACCCTAGGTATGGAAAAGTTGATGGAAATACCCTTTCTTTTAAGAACTGAAGCAAGTGTTAGCCTTTCCTCTTAAAAAGAACAGCCAGGAGTCAAAATGATTCAATTCAGTCCACTACTTTTACTTGTTAAAACTAGCCCACTTTGGAGAAAAGATTCACTATGGCAGGCAGGCTGGCAGGAAAGACATACGTCTCTTGTCTTACTACTTAGGGTGCTCACTTGGGGAGAGGAGAGTCCTGTGTTCCAACACAGCCAAGGGCTGTTCTACATGAAACAGTTACTGGATAAAACACAACTACCAGTATTTAAAAGGAAGGAGCAGCTGGTGCTGCATTCTGTATGAATGCCCAACATTGTAGGCAATTCTACATAATGCCTACTGATTGAGCCCCCCCTGGGGAAACAGGTGAAAGAATGCCTGGTTTATGCATTCTGACTGTACTCAAGTCTAAGGTAGACACTGAGCTACTCATGCCTCTCGAGATAGAGTTGTTAGGCAGAAGCAAAATCTTAAGACTCCAGAGAGCATTGAAAACTGAGAAGCCTATTGAACAACACAACACACACATGCACATAAATTGTCACTGTGTGTTTAACACATGCTGCACTGCCTCCTCTAAAAGTTTCTAATCTGCCATTAAATATTTGAGATACTAGACAACGGAAGCCTTCATTGCTGGGCTTTAATAGTCATATTCACAGTAAAACTTTCTACGGAAATAAGAGTGCAACGCGCTGATAGCATATGGCTCTTCTGTGAGCATTTCATTTTACAGTTTTAAGCAAGGATTTTTTAAAGCAATAAGGGAGTTAGATGCAAGTCCCAAAAAATAAGTAGGATATAGGTGTTTAATTGCTTTGCGAATCCACAACCAATATAACATGATAGCTACCGAAGAATTATTTACTCTTCTTCCCTGTCTTTAGACATACTGTTGCTTTTTTCCCCCCCTCTGCCTGGAAACTGTCTAGGGTGCTTGAATTCTCATTGATAGAACCCTCACTAATAGTTGCAAGTCCCATTTGATGCAAACAGAGCTATTCACTCAAGTACTCGCTAATATAAGTGGAGGCTTCTATAGCTTCCTATTTTATGATCTAGTTATAAAAGCCTTCACTAACATTTTTTTCCTTCTCTTGGGTTGTAAAATCTCCATCCTTGCAAGTTTTTAAGACCAATGTTTCACAACTGGTATGCCACCTGGCTGGAGCTGCAGACACACAGATGGGGTGGGGTGGGGCAGGGGGAGAGGGGGTGTCCAGCCAGAGATTTGCATTTGCTTTTCCACCACGCCCCCCCCACCGCATCTGGCTGCTCATGCCCCCTCCCCTCTGGTGTGTGTGCCCATCCACCTCACCACTATATCCCACCCCTCGCTCCACATTCAGCTGGTGTGCCATGGGATGGGAGAGGACCAGTAAGTGTACCACCAGAACCAAAAGGTTGGGAAACACTAGGCTAGACAAAGCTTTGGCCGGAATGATTTAGTTGGGGATGGTCCTGTTTTGAGCAAGGGGGGTGGACTAGATGACCTTCTCAGGTCCCTTCCAACCATAATTTTCTTTGATTCTATGATTCTTTCAAAAGAATGGACATACTAACCAGGCCAAGTATATACACATGGCCATTTTATCAGATCAGTGGCCGACTCAGTAAATTATTCTATTTTTGATGAGGACTAGTACCAGATGGTCCAGAAGAAGAAAGAAAAATACTGTAGCTGACGATTACAGATTTACCTGCTCAGTGAATTCTCTTCCTAACCCTATCACTGTAATGTCCCTTTAGTGACTTCCATACATATTTTCCTGAAAACTTTCCCATTACTGCAGGAGTAGTTTAAATTATTCTTTCTAATGTGCCTTTCCATCCCATTTGTCAGGACTGAATTTCAGCTGACATTGTGATGCCTATTCAGCCAGATTTGTCAAATCCTTTCATGATAATAGCCAAAAGAAACTGAGAAATGAAAGTTTACTCTTCTGCATTTATTCAGAAGAAAAAGAAACCTCCTTTTCCTCGACAGTGCTCCTTAAAAGTAAGAGGGCATCATGCTGTAATTCTTTGAAAATTCATATTTATTAGAAAAAAGCATAACATTATAGTATTTCACTATCATATCTTTCATAACAAAAATGATTAATTACACTAATTTTCCTTCAATTCAAATGTATGTTACAGAAGTTTGATACAATGTTTTTCATTTTTCTCCCCTTTCCCGAATAAAACGTGTAGAGTTGCGTTATACGCTGAAGTTTAAAAGGCTAATGTGACAAATTCTCTCTCATTTAAGCAGTCTTAATTTATGAAAGCAGTCCCTTTATTACTTGACTACTGGCATGAGTTAGAACACTTATTTAAATAGGAGCTTCCAGGATCAAGTCCTAATACGATGAGCAAAACGACTAAAGAAAGCCTTTTATGGTAAACTTTCATAATAAAAAAAAATCCCATTTTTCCTGCTCAATCTGTCATAAAGCCAAAAGCAAATTAGTGAAAAATCCCCATTTTCACATTAAAAGCTCTCACAATGTCAAGAATAAATTAGTGGGGGAAGGGGAACTGAAAGGAAAATAATGCTACAGAGGCGATCTCCACAAAACACTGCTATGAATGCAAGTGCCTAAAGCCTTGCATGCTATTAGCATATACTACTTTTTTTCCCCTCTTTCCATGTGGAATAATTTACCTGCTTTCCTTCATTTTTGCATTCTCCTTTCCACAAAGAAGCTTCCTTCTTTGCCACCACCTATCATCTGACAATACATACACTTTCTTCCAGACAGAACACTATTGGTCTGAGAAGCTACAGTTATACATTTTTATACTAAAAAGTGCTAGCACTGAATGTTACACAAACCTTATTAAAACAAAATATGCTAGGAGGGGTAATTACTCAAATGCTTTCAAGTTAAAATATCAGAGAAATGTAAGTATTCCTTATAATTATTCAATTCCATATCATGTAAGAAGGAAAATGACAAATTTCAATAGATGATGCACTAAAAACATTTCAAGTAATTTTACAGGCCCTATGATTAGAATGACAGTTTTCTTCTTTGAAGGAAACATCTTGAATAATACGGATACAAATTACTTCTTCTGAAACAGGGAGCTCTTCTAAATTGAATATTAATCTTTATCTCTAAACTCCCCTGTACAGCATTTAACATAAATCCCCATGTATACTGCACCTATAAATTACATGTAACTGCTAAGTTATTTTTCTTGGAAGAAATGGGTAACTATGGGTTAAACAGAAGTAAAAAAAAAAAAAAAGTCTGGAAAAAAATAATAATTAGGTGGAAAAAAATTAAATCTCCTTAGTTTTTGGCTCTTTCTTTTTTTATACTGATTTGATATGCACTTTTGAGGTGAGGTGTGGTGCAATGCATTGCAACAAGGCCAGATCAGAGAGCTCTGAGCCCAGCCAGTCCCAGTCAGGGGAATAAGGGGAATTCAATACTTGAGGCTGCAGGGGAACAGGCACCATCTCCAGCAAGCCTGAATCAGTGCCCTGGATCCAGCTGGTTCTAGTTAAATAAGAGCACCAGTCCCCTGAGGTCACCAGGAAAAGGCCCCAGCCACTCTAGCATTTAAAGGCCATGGCCAGCCTGCAGAAAAGACTCAGTACTTGCCCCTGAACTCATGCTTCACATATTGGATCTATGGTTTTGACTCTTGACTACTGGTATATCCTGACTCCACCTTTGGCTCCCAGTTCCAGTTCTGACTGCTGGCATCTCTAGACCCCTGAGTAACCAGCCCCAGGCTGTTAGGTGACCATCCCCAACCACCTATGCTCCAGCTCCTAACATACATGATCTGAATTAGTTTATCATGTAGAAATCTGTAGCTGCTTAATGTTTAAACACATTTTTATTGTACGAGGTGTGCGCTACATAAAATGTCTGAATGTAAAAATAGAGTTTTTCTATTTGTTTAAGGCAACAGTTATTATTTGGTGTTAGCAGTCAGCTAATAATCGGAAACTAATTCCTCAGCAGCTTGATGATTCCATTTTTTATTAAAGTTTTAAATCAATATCACTGAAAATTATTTTTAATATGAAACAGCAAGTATGTAGGTCCCCAGCCAGAGAGAGGGTTTGAGGAAATGGATTTTCCCACTTTAAATGTCATCATTTAATTGAGAAATTGCCCAAAACAGAAATATTCTTTATAAATTACAGCACCCAAGTTGCCCAAATGTTGGGTATGTTGAGCATTTCACACACACTGCTTAATAATGGCCATTTTAAAAAAAAAAGGAGACATTTTTGCACAATTCAATATATATATACCAACTAATAAAAAGGTAACTTCCCTCCCGACAGCTGTCTAGAACAGTGATTTTCAACCGGGGTACTTTTAGGGGTGCCACAGGGTACCACACTATATTACCACTGTTAGGTGGGCAAACACTTATATACAAGCCACAAAATAAATCCAATGATTTCAAATAGGAATCCACACTGTCAAAAACACACGGCCTTTTCTCAGTTTTTTGCAAGAGGAGACATTCTCATTTTTATGTAGTCACGCCATGAGTGAAACCTAGGAGCTGCCCTTGTAGTATTGCAGTAACTATAATGCTTTGATCACTTGTATTGTTATTTTTCTTTTTATATAATGAAATATTTAACCATTAAGATAAAGTTAATCTGGTTATGATTTACTTTTTATAATATTTTGATCAGTCACTATTAGTGTTCTGGAATTAACCATCTATTTTAAATTTCCTATTGCTTAGCATAAACGTATTTGACCTATTTGTCTCATGATTTCAGATCTTAAATTTAGTATAAGGAAAATGCTTATGCAAGGTTGGTGGCATGTCTAGCATATGTGGAAAGAGGTAATGAAAGAGTGAATTATGTATGTATGTGACAATGTGAAGGAAGACAGTCCTCTTGCAGCAGGTGAAAATAGCCTTCTGTGGTTTAATGGTTAAAGGCAGTGATGTCGAGTCAACAGTTAAGGATTATCAAATACTACATCATGCTTCACCCTGACGGCTGAAGGCTTCTGCAATCTTCAGGGGAGTCATTGCTTGACCACAAAGCCAGAAGATAATGTCCTACCAATCCCAGCCTGCCAACAGGACAAGGACAAGGAAGATGACCTTCACATCCGACTCAGCGGAATCCATAGGCTTTCATGGACAGCTATCACTATAAAGAATGAACAAAAAGAAAAGGCTTTGCGTCTTTTCTACCTGCAAGAAGGAGTTTTGGATGCATCCAACAAAACCTGACTCCATCTCTCATGGTCAGTCTGGCCGGTCACTAGACTGACCTGAACAACTTTAGAACTTGGTAACACCTTAACCTTTGCAGGACTGTCTAACTAACTATCTGTGTGTGAGCTTGCCTCTTTTGTATGAATGAATGAAAGAATGAGTATGCATGGGAATGAGTTTAGCAGACAACCTTACTATTCTTTATTCTTTTCATGTTGCATGTTTTATGTCTTATGTTCCAATAAATGCAGCATTGTGCCTTATCCCCTCATAAGATTCCTGCTTGTTTTTAATTCACACTGTACACCTTGTGCACACAACACCCTCAGACTAAAAAGCTTGGGAACCATTGGCTAAGAGCAAACCTGAAGTTGTGGTACTTCATGGCACTACCTCTCAGCATTAGTCCCGCTTGAAGCCTTTACTGGTGGTGTAACTTGTTTTACTGAAAATCTGGTCGCCTCTACCAAGCCATTCTGTTTGTCATGGCTAGGCTTTCTTGTTCAAGTTTTGCTTTTTTCTTTTACTTGAGCTTTAAATAAGCAAAAACTGGTATTCTTTATATTAGAATCTTTACAAAGATTTCAGAAGTCCCTTGCCCACACAGTGGTAAACAAGAGGCCAAAAAACACCACCTTTTTCAGAATGTCCTCTTCTGTTTTTAACCTCACCCAGACAAGTTCCCATCTCAGTATTACCAGTCTAAGGTCTAATGTAGTGATTCTCCATCAAGGTGCCATGGAATCATGGGATGCTTTGGAATCCTTTTAAGTGTGTCATGGGATGTCACATAAGGTTAGTACTGTTAGGAACAAGAGAAACCCAGAGATTGCAAACAACTCAAAGGCCATAGCTCTGGCCTTTTGAGTTCTCTGCAACAGAAAAAAATCTGTTTTTATTCTGTAGTCAAAAAATGAGTGAAAACTAAGACCTGACCTCTTTCAAATGGTGCATCCAAAGATGCTTCAAATCTAAAAGAGTTGAGAACCACTGAGGTAATGTTTCACTTAGGTAGCCAATTACAAGTGAGGAGCCTGAATGGCATTAATAACTACTATGACACCATATTTGCATCAATAAACATTTTACCCTTCCAAAAAGAATTCTGACATTTACACTATTGTCTACAATAATGTGTACAATTATACACTTGCAGGTTTTACAGAACCGCTC
>NW_005842589.1:822097-829941 GCF_000455745.1 Alligator sinensis
GCATTAAACTATTTGGTGCAAAAAGCATGTAGCAGGATTGAAAGTTAGCATTCAGTTAAATCTGGTCAAATGAACTGTCCATTAATTCAAAAAAGAAGAAGAGTCTTTTCCTCACCCCATCCAATGGTTTTTCAAGAAAATGAAACAAGAGAATGGTCTGTAATATGAGCTACAGGAGTTGGATTTCTGTCCAGCCATTCTAGAGCTTCAATACATCCTATATAACACGCCAACATATCAGATTAGAAAACAAACTAAAAACAAAATTAAAATCAAGCATTCATCATTTAATTATCTTCACTACACATAGTGGATGTGCAAAAATGAGGAGAAAGTGTTCTGAGAAATTCCAGTATTCATCACTACTTTGGACCTTGTGAGGGTCTCACTGAATGCACGCCTTCTATAAAGAATGCTCCTCTACTGAAAAATGAACCAGACATAGAAAGAGCGGCTGTGGATTCCTTAGACAGATGGTGTTAATAGACTAGTCTATTAGTCAGTTTGGCAGTGGAAGCATGATGACTTGGTTTGTAAAATGCCACCAAAACACAATATAAAACAAGAGAAATACATTAAAAAGTTAATTCTACCTTCTGACACATGACACTCCTAGCAACGCATCTTGTAAACCTAGCTATTGTTAATGTCAAAGACAGTTTATAGTTTCCTCTATAGACTCAAGTAGAAATGGAGTTCTTAAAACAAAAGCGGAATCCCACAAGGGACAGCTGGGCTTAACAGGTGAAAAGATCAGATCTTAATGGTTTTGCTATCAAAGTCTTACTGCTTGTTTGTTTTTGCTTTTCTTGTAGGAACTGACACCATTTAGTCCTGTTTTCTTGTTGACATACCATTCAAGGTTTAAGGCCTCTGGTAAGATGAAGACGTGGTTGATCCAATAAAAACAAGGCCCCTGCTTCCTCTTAATGTGATTTTAAATTTAAATAATCAATGCTCAACTTCTAAGAACTTCTTATAAAACTCATTTCATACCCTAAACTTACATTCCTAAAATATGTTGATGCTACTACAGTCAAAATTGAAGGCTTATTAAATGAAAACGTATGAGCTTCAGAACAATGGATCACCAAACTCAACCAGATTAGCTTCAGCTGAATGGCAGCCTTACAGAATAAACCAGATCTCTGGTATCCCAAACTTCAACTGTGATGCAGTATTTATACAAGTTCATAGGTTTAAAGTTCATAGGTTTAAAGAATATTTTAAACACAACAGAATAGCTTAACAGATGACAAGCCAAAGCAATAGGGGTGCACTAATAAAGACTTTTTTGGCTGATACCAATGGCCAATTATTAATCATCCATATAGGCTGATACCGATTCAATACCTGATATGCAGTCCAGCAGCTTGGAGAGCAGCATCCGGCAGGTAAGTTTGGGGGTGGGGGGGGAGAAAAAGGCGGAGGGGAGGGAAAGGGCATGACAGGGACAGATCGAAGCCCCACAGTGACGGAGGAACTGGGGCTAGGGCAGGTGCTGCCTAGCCAAGGCAGGGTGTAGGACAGAGCCACAGGCAGCTTGGCCAGGGGAATATGGGGGTGCACTCGGGGGAGGAGGCACTTGGAGCGGGGGCTACAGCCACCCTAAAAGTCACTATAACCCCCCTCCCCATAGCCTCCCTCTCAACACCACCACTACCTGCCCAAAGCACAGTCCTGGCCCAGCCCATGCTGGGAAGAGACCAATGCAGCCCCCCAGCCCCAGCTCACAATGGACAGTCTGCCCTTGTCGCACACACAAATCTAGAGGGCATATTCCTCCACCATGTCTCCCTCAGGGGAGCATGCAGCAGCAGGAGCCACCTCCTACCCACCCCCTGTACCTTCTGGATGAGCTGCCCATGGCTCCCTCCCACACCCCGCCCTGCCCTGACTTGGCAGCACCTGCCCCAGCCCCACTCCCTCCCTCACCATGGGGGCCTCAATCTGTACCCCCACGCCCATTCCCTCCCCCATGCCTCTTCCACCCCCACAGATTTACTGGCGGACAATACTTTCCAAGCTGCCTTGCGGCATTCCCAGCCGCATGCATATTGCGGGTGCATGCATGCATGCAGCATTCATACGGGACATTATCAGCCACATCAGCCAAAAAAGGCCAATTCCCCGTAATGTCAATTTTCCTTTTATCGGTGCCAATAAGATATGGACCAATATATTGCTGCACCTCTACAAACAACCTATGTATTTATATGGAATCATTTGCCAGCCAAATATAGATTTATTAACTCAATTCAGTTAACATAGGTACAATAACAACAAATTAAAAACACAGTTTAAACGATTTCAGGTAAAAACATGTGGATCAAACCACTTCTGATACAATAGATAGTGAGTAGTTCCAAAAACCAAAGGGTGTTTTTTTTCTTTATTCTTATTTAAATATTGAAGGCCACAGCCACAAAAATAGTCAAATAGCACTTTGGCAAAGCAGCAGCACCAAAAGATCATTTTTCCCTGGGAGAGAAACCATACAAGTATATTTTCAAGAGCTCAGAATGTCTATCCTCTAGCAAAGAGTTTAACCAGAAAAGGGGTATTTAAGCCCTATTTTTGAAAAGCAGAGATAGCTGGTCAAAATACAACATTGTGACTGAAAGAAAATGAAATGGACTTTGCCACTAGCTGTATTAATTTGGTAGTGTTTAATGCAAAGGAAACACACAACCCAATCAAACTAGGAAGTACTTAATTTTCTGAACAGCTCACATACATATGTGGCCTTCTTACAGGAAACACACTGAAAGATGGTTTAGCCAAAGTTTCTTTGTTCCCACAGATCTAACAGTAGAGATGTTGCAATTTTAATTACCCACAACAAAGCATTCCACATCTCTAGCACGGTCTGAGACATGCTGTTGGTTTTTAATTATGAAAGGCTCATTGGTTAGTACTATGTCTACTCTGGCATTGTTTCTGTGAAAAGACTCTCTCTCAAACGCATCCAATGAGAATTTTCCTTCTTTTTGTTTATTGTTATTTGACAGTTTAACAAGTGAAAATGCTTCGGTGGCCTCCACAACATACATTTGGAGATACAATCCCAGCACTGGAAATCGAGGGGACTTCCGTTTACTTAAGGCTTGTCAAGCCTTAAAGGATGCAAAGCTTAAAAGGGCTAATTATTAATTCTAATGTATTTTAATAAGCACGTTAGACATTTACTTTCTTGATGGGGACAGGAAAAAATAGTCCCCTCTTTAAATCTTTGGCATGCCTAAACTTGTACTCTAATGGAAACTAGCAGTAGTAAAGGGATTAAAGCCCATCTCAAATGTGTTGTTAAAAACTGAGAGTACTGACTATGCATGAGATATTGGATGAACATACCCCAAAACAGAGACTGCTTAATATCCATACATGCTATGCAAGGTTGACCTTATTTCAAATTGGATTACCAAGAAACCTAAACAGGAAAAGGCAGGCAGCAGCAGTCTCTAAAGGAACACATTAACCCTTTCACCTATATCTGTTAAAAATATAGAGGGGCAAGGCTTTTGTATGATTTCTTTATGTATAGTTGGGAGAGCTACTGGACAAACTTTTGGAAACCAAATACCCTTCCTCAGGTCTCAATCTTGTCCAACAGTTCTCCCAACTATACAGTTGGTCCAGTAAAAAAAGATATAAAAAAAAAAATCTTTACCTCTAGGACATTTCCTGAACCATCACTGCTACAACAACACATAACCCTACTCAAGAATACCAACTAACACACACTTTAGAAGAGGAACGGTTATGACTACTAGGAGGGTTGTGAACTGACTTTTAAATATGATTTTTAGGTTTATCAACTAGTGCTATGCAAATGCAAGTTTAGCCCTATTTAGTAATAGACATCACTCACTGTATTTTATTTAATTGCTTTAGGGGTTTTGTTGCCTCTTCTCCCCTTCCTCCTCAACTCTATTTTTCTTTTCTTTTTTTCCTTTCAAGTAAAACTTCTCCCTCTCAAACTCAGAATGGGACAGATGACGCAGCAGGAGTCACTCTGGGCTAATGGCTTTAGGGTAAAGGAGCTAGATTTTCAGAGCAGCCCAAAGAAGAAAAAAAACATCTAAGATCCAGTCAAAATCCCTACCCCTGTTCAAGACTTCCAAGTCACTGGTCAGGATTTATTCACATGACCAATACTTGACTATTTATTCATCTGCTTATGAATGCTGGGGGGGACCCACATCTCGTGGTTACAATAAATATTTTGTAATTCCTTCACTTTAAAAAACTGCTCCTTGTACTTGAATGTTTATTTTATTCATCTCCTAAATCTAGTTCTCTCTTGATTTCGCCATTATGTCAAAATATTGGTGCCAGAAGTATTCATATACACTTTTTAAAGCCGCTATATTCAACTATTCTAACAAATGCTTAATGAAAAGATATCCATGATTCAATTTTTAAATTCCACGCCAATAACCATTTTCAAACTCTTTTTCTTTAGGCAGTGCCATTTTTCCAAAACATGGAAAAATAAAAACAATTCTACTGGAATCTTTACACTTGCTATTTCTTGTTTGTATTTCTGACAGCACGACATACATAAAATTGATACTGAAAATAATCATAAGTTTTTTGTCACCTCCTCCGTGCAAATGGTCTCAAGGCTTTTCATTCAGCAAGAATAAAAATATATATAATCTAGCTGGAGTCTCTTTCCCCCTTGGTTCCTAAAATGTAATACAAATACATTATTTTCTTAAAGTACGAGAGTATCTATGTAAACAGTTCAAACTACTTGGAAAACCCCTGATAAAAGTTAGCACTAATTTATCTAACACTAATGTATTTCAAACAGTAATTCCTGCTACAGTTTTTATTTTACTTTCTTTTAGTTTTTCCATAGTACTGGAAGTGGCATCATGAACAAAGCCATGAGAAACCAAACTGATTCCCATTAGTGATACCAGTACTACATATTGTAATTCTAGAAGCAGCCTGGTATTCTAATGACGAAAAAGAACTATTCTTTGGGGTAACTGAACCTTGGTACAGAGAAAAAATAAGAAACAATGAATTGCAACAATCAATATCATTGGAGTATCATGCAACAGTGGGAGAAGAAGGATTAGAAGGGAAAAGTATCTGTCTACTGGTCGCTACTCTGCTACAGTAGTTCAAGGCAAGTAAAATACACTAGAAAGACTGAAACTAAAAACCTCACAATTTTACAAAAAAATCAGGATTTTAGAATATGCCAATTTTAAGTAAATAAGCCAATTATACTTTATATACTTGCATATTATGCCAATTTCCACTTCATTTTTAACTGTAGTTATTTATAAAGAGTGTAATAACTATCAATAAACAATTCTTTGAGTTCTCAGATATACTATCCTTTTTATTCACAATTAAACCAAGAATGTTACTAGGTAAAAAACAATACTTAGACTTGCATTTTGTTGGATGCCCTACCCAACCCACAAATATGTGAACTTGAAGAAACATCAAATCTACTTTGTGACTATTGAGAAGTTTCTTAGCACTCTTCAAGTTCTCTGACAAGTCTCTTCATGCTACAAGTATTTTTAATCAACAAATACTCCCAGCATAACATCAGGCTACTATTGAAGAGTAAGTAATTAAAGGCAGCGAACAAATCACAAAGTACCTTATGCATGCAGGCATTAATTGGTCCAACTGCTGAATATTCCCCCAGACCATTATTGTTTCTTACGGGAGGGGTACTGTGTTCCTCTCTCTGCCTCATGGCTTTCATTGCTTGCTAATTAGTGTTTTCTTAATCCTTTTCAGAGAACTGAAGCAAGATTTTGCAGTTCCAAAAATGAATAGGGTCACTTAGAGTAGGTCAAGTTAGATGAGCTCCCAAAAACAGTTTTATTCAGTCAATATGAAATTAAAGTTAACAAAAAGAAAAAAAGTAGCTTTTATCTTTCTAACTTTTAAGTTTACTCACATTACAAGTCTATTGTTCTTCTATAAAGTAAAAACACAGTTAACAAAAGGTGGTAAAAAACACCTGAAGAACAGTAGAAATTTACTGTTTAAAATTATATTCTCCTAGCTCTTTTCCTAGTATTTCCTCCTAATATTATTCCTCCCTCTTTTGCTTATTTATTTTTTGTGTATGTGTATTTGTGAAGTCAAATATATGGACTTCAAGAACTGAACCACATCCATTAACATGAAGAAACCTGGTACACAAGTCTTGTGTGTCAGGGGGTGCACATTCAAACACTCTTCACAAATGAATGATTAAAATAACACTACTTCCTTTGGTCAAAATCACCCTTTAGGGACACTGGGCCTCTATTGTTCTGACGTAGCCTATGGAAGACTTTCCTGTGATGGTACAATAAACAGAAAAATTTAAGCTTTTGGAGAAAAGGGGAGCCTAATACTTCTTTAAAAGAAATTAGCCTTCTAGACCACCAAGTTATTTTACTGGGTAAAAATAAATCCTTTTATTAACTGTGTACTCTATATATAGAGTACACCAACATATATAGAGGTATATGTATACGTGTGTGTACCCTCTCTCTCTCATATATATATCTATCTATATATCTATACACACACACACACACACACACACTTTTTACTTAGAGTGTGTGCGTATGCGCACTCTTTCTTGGGGAGAGGGGGGAGAGAGAGAACTATAGTATGTATATGAATTGACTTCCCAAATACAGATAGCTTTTGAACCTATGCTCTCTCTAAAGTTATTACTTAAAATTTGCAAAACTTTCTCGGGTATGTAACTTAAGAGTAAAATAATAATTCCTACACTTTAAAATGTGTAAAGGAATATAATTTGGCTTAATAGTTGCCATGGAACTACATATGTTCCAAAACATACCAAATACATTATATAAGTCAGACTTTATTTTTTTTAATAAAGTTAAAACATAACTTAACATGTTCAAAGAAAGGTTAGCTCAAAGCTATAATTAAAGGAAAAATAAACCTGCAAGCAGGGCTGGGAAGAATAGGACATCTGGATGGACTGTTAAAAACCACAAAAAAAGTGAAACATTAAATGACAGAGAAACCAGACCAGCAGTTTAGAAAGCTTTCTGCAGAGCTCTCCTGTGACACTCCAGATGCTTGGGAATTTCAGAACACACAAAAAGAAAAACTGCTTGCTGTGAAGTGTTGCATACAAGACAATTCAATGAAGGGTATCATCTGCAGAACGTTTGACCAGAAAGCCAAATGAACTGCTTTTAATATACCCACATGTATTTATCCACCCACACTTTCCAAGCTTCTACTTTTTCTTACCTACCAACTAACTACAGCTTTGGTGAAATAAATCCTGAAGTATCTTTGATTATCACAAAATATGGCCTTCCATTTATGTCCCCCAAATTAGCTCATTTGTGAGAGAGAAAATCAGGGGCTCCAGGTTTCCAACTATGACCCTAACTACCAGTACAAATGACAACTAGTTATATAAATTATCAGTCAAGAAGTAACTACTAAGAACCCTGTCTCACCTGCAGAGTCCCAACATGTTTATACTGAAGACTACTTGGAAATATCTGGAAAACATCCCAGGCTAGACCTTTTTGCTAAACCTGCTTCAAAAAGAGACCAATATAATTCTGTACTAGAGTAGCTTAGCATTCTGCCTACTGCAACTATTTTCCTTGCTGTAATTTTTTCCACTCAAATTAACACCATTGCTTTAGGAACGTACAAAAACATTAAAATATTATGTACTGCTCTGGTCTTGGAACAGCCTGGTCAAACAAACAAGAAATATAAATTAAGGACTAAATATAGGACTAAATAACTGCACAAGATACAAACTATTCCCACTCTGGAAACCAGAAGCAGAGAGTATGTAGTGCTTTCCC
>NW_005842589.1:829972-840089 GCF_000455745.1 Alligator sinensis
CTTCAATAGTGTACATGTCTGCTGACAGAAAGGAAGCAAGGCACTGGACAGGAAAGAATAGTAATTCAATCTTTCAGTGAACAAAATAGCTAAGTTTCCTCCACTACACAGACTCTCCAGTGCTGCAAGCACTTATGCACAAATTTAACTTTAGGCAAACAAATAGACCACTTGAATTCCACGTATCTATTGCAGTACTTAAAGAAAAACACATGCTTCATATTTGCAGGATTTGAATCTTAGACTTCGTAGTTTCTTTAAACAAAAAAATGCTCTTTGAAAACTTTTATTTAAAAGCTCAGACAATAAAGCACTTCCCCCTACCCCAAGCCACAACATACTGCATATAAACAGCATCATAAAACGTTAATAAAGGATAGTGTTCAGGAGAATAAATGTTAGTAAACAACTTCTCTCACCCAAAGATCCTTGTTAAATATTCACAGAGAAAATAGCTTCAAGTTAATATCAAAGACAAAAATAATTTCATCCACCCTTTATTTTTTTTAAAGGGAGTCTTCTGAGCACAAACACTGAAGAAGCAAATATATATATATATATATATTTTTTTTTTACTGTGTGTGGGGGGGGTGTACATCCCCCCCCACGCACGCACATTATTTGACAAAAAGTTCAGATAATGTATGTATATATTTCCTAGACATATCAAAAACCCTTGCACATGTGAGGCTTCAACTCCATAAACAGAATGGAAATGATGGAGATTTTTGTCTTCTTTATAAGTAATTCTTAGTCTCTTGACTAAAAGCTGCTAATTGTGCCAGTCATTCTGAATGAGTGGCAGTTTTGTGATCTCAACTTTTGTTCAAGAGACCTGAGATAATCGACCTATTTTATCAGTTATAGAGAATCTGGAAAGCAAAGCCAAAGTATCCACCATCCTTTTATTTTCAAAAGTAACTATCTGCAAACTTTTCACTTGAGAATACAATTTTAACGTCAATAACCATGCCCCGTATCCAACAAAGTTAGCCTCCTGCCTCAAAAAGAGGGTTAAAAAAATAAATAAATAAAATAAAAAACAAACCTTTAACTGGTTCAAATCTGTTCTTCTGGAAAAAATGTTTGTTTCTGAATTTTACAGTTCTTCTAGTTGGGCCAGATTCTCAGCTACGGTAAAATGACTTGGCTTCATTAGCATCAGAAGATGCACCGTTCTACAACAGTAGAGGAACTGGCATATTTTAATCGAATACATCACAAACAGAAGAATCTGATAAATGACTGAGGCAACAGAACAGCCATTTCTTTAACTTACTAACCATTCTGAAAACCTCTCCCTACTCTGAAAAGGAAAGAAAAGCACTTTAGCTCAAAAGTGTCAAACTCACCACATGCCCTGAACTGGATCCAGACTATGGGTTTCCTTGTGGGCCAGATCCATCCCGAGGTGCATGGCAATGATAGCTCTGGCTCCCACTACAATCCCTGCACAATAGCCACAGCAGGCACCGCTTCTGCACATGCTGTGCTGGAAAAGCAGTTCCACCTTCAATACAAAGCGCATGAGAGCAGCAGCTCTAGCACCAATACAGAGCATGTGGCAGCAGCAGAGGGGACAGCAGAGGAGACAACAGGGCTATGGCAATGCAGACAGGTGAAACAGCCAGGGGACTACCAGGGCTGTATCACCCCTGGCTTGCTGTCCCACCAATCACCATTTCTACCAGGGTCTAGCAGCCCCAGATGCTACAGCAAACCACTTCCCCAACAGCCATGTCCCCAGCTGGGCTGAGTACAGGGTTCTGCAGCCTCAATGTCTAACACCCCTGTTTTAGACTGTCGTTAATATATAAACAGACTTCAGTATGAGAGCCAACTGGTCAGAAGCGTCTTTTTCAGGCTTTTAGATAAGTAGGTAAAGTATGTCAAGCACTGAATAACCATATCATTTGTTTCATTCACTTAAATTTTCAGAATTTAAGGTATAGAAGTCCCACCTCAATTAAATTCTTATGAATTTTTCCAATCACCCTTCTACCAGATGCACATTCTATTGGGAGCAAGTGATTCCTCTTTACTGGCTTCATATTATAATAAAAAGATGCCTGTCACTAGGGAAGGTCAGAAGTGGAGTATGGCAAGAGGGAGAGTCTTTGTTCAATTCCGAAAAGACGACGGTTTGAAAACCAAGTCATTCTTGCATCCCTTTCCTTACCAAGTAGAAATGTAAGCCAGAATATTAATTTAGACCATCAGTGAGGGCACTATGCAACTAGGATGAAAAGCAAGGAGTAAGACCACTCTGATATAGATGTGCTCTATTCTTACCCAGGTTGGAAACCAATAAGTCAAGTCAATTACCACCCTGGTAGTTTTGAATGATTATTTGTATTGGGTGATAAAAGACCAAAAGCTGAAATAGGTCTGTTTTAGGGAACACACACATGCTGAAAGGAGACAAAAATTGAGAACACAGACTTGAAAAACATTTGCTGTTTCCACCTGTTGGTTATACATAACAAACTAGAAAACTAGATTTGCCTGGAAATACTAAAAGAAACATGTTTTATGAAGTCTAACACTAGAAAAAGAAACAGTCCATGTCAACAGGCATCCATCAGACAGAAAGAATCCAATAAACGCATAATGTGCTCAATGCCGGGACATTCCATTCCTGACCTCATTTACCTGCTAGACACTTGGCAGACAGCTGGACTGCACACACACACCTTTTAAATGTCCAGGCATGCTGAACTGGCATCAGCAAGCTGCACCTAGGTGCTGGGATCCCCACACTTGGCATATGTGCAATTGGATTCGAGGAATTTTACCCCAGGTCCAAAAACTGCACATCCTTCCATGCCAAACCTTGAACACCTGGCCTAGCAAGAAGTGCAGTTTTTGTGATTTGGAATAAAATTTCTAAGATCCCATTGCATGATTAAATTATCATCTGCCATCATCTCCAAGAGACACAGAGACAGAGAGACAGAGAGAGACAGAAAGAAAACACACCTCAATCTTGTTAAATCAATTCCTAAACCTGCTAGGGCATGACACTGTTTATAAAAGGCTAAGTAGAAAGCCCTGACCTCTGCATTTCTATCATGACCTCAGAGAATAGAGCCTACTCACTCTACCTAGTCCTTAAAATTTAATGATGTCAAACAGGGTTACTATACTTCAGGAATATATGTTTTATCAAAACTGAAAACTGTTTATTTTGTCCATTACTGGTAATCCTTTCTGTTTTGGTTTTCTTTTTTTTTAAACCACAATGTAGTAACTCCCCCTTGGGAGTAGTAATCAGAAAGACTATGAGACCAGGTGTACAGATGTAGTTGAATAGTCTTGCCAATTCTAGCATTAATGCTTCTACAAAAAACACCCACGATTACACAAAAGGATTACTTCATCAAAAGAATAAATCATAAAAAGGCAAACAAAAACATATTTTTGTTCAAGAAATACTGAATACAGGGAGGAAAACTAAAAGAGCCAGTTCCATCAGAAGTTCTTTCAGCTTCTCATTCCTCCTTCATGCTTTTAACATGGTATATCAGAGTAATAATATCTTATGAGAAAGCTTTTAACCTTTGTTTGTATTTTGCTGATGGTTATGCACAGCTTCCCTCACAACTAGTTCCCCAATATTTAAGTTCAAGATCCAGTCAGACATTTGAGAGAAGAAAGGAGTTAATTACCAGTGTAATTTAGGATAACCATCCAGAAGAAAAATTCAACCACAATAGTTGAGTTTTAATCTCATTAGGATCTTCAAATATATTTCATCACGTGACAAAATAAGAAGTTTTCATGTCTAAAAGTTAACCTAGAAGTAGATCCCCCTAGTTTTAAATTAATTACTACTTCGGTAATGTTCCATTTAGAAGATAAAAAACACAAGTTATAAATTGAGTTTATTTAATGGGACTTCCAAGTTCAAATATTCAAGTGCATCCAGTTAGAATGTTGTTTTTTTTAAAGCTATGTAATTTTCACATTTTTCCTCTCTGTAAGCTAGTTGCTCACTACACACAATGAACAGAAAACAAGAGTTTCTTTGTTGGCGTACATTAACTCAAAGCTGTAAAAGTCATTCAGCCAAACTTTCACCTTTAAACCCTAACCTGACTTGTAACAAAACTTGTAGCCTCTAAAATTACACTGGGTGTACCCAGAGTTAATCACCTTTCACTCTTCAAGCACAGAATAATGATCTTCCACTTAAGCCTGAGCCCTAAAAGTCCACAGAAAAATGTATATATATCTGGAGCTTAGAATCATCAGTGAACTAGCTGAATGTAAAGTCAATATTGTTTGCTACAAAAAGGGGGGAAAAAAATGTGTGATTTCCAATTTTTGGAAGCTGGATATACCTGAATGTACATTTAAAGATATAGCTGAATATAAATTTAATCTCTTCATGATAAAGATTAAATTCATTATTTCCCAGAGAATACAATCAATTAGAAGCCCAATCATTTTAGGAATAATACAAGCTACAGAGTAGCCTTTTTTATCATAGTTTATTTTGAAAATTTGATTTAAAAAGGAAGAATAGTTTTGAAAATATTATACCTCAACAAATGATAGAATCTGGTTAGTTTTGTAAGTCTCCACTGCAGTAGTTCCTTGCCCTAAACAAGCAATATCTATACTCAGCTTTACACACTTAACTGACTCTGTCTGCCTTTAAGTCTTTTGCTAATCTACAACACTGGTAATCAAACTGCAATTTCAACAGGCTCATCTGAACTACATACAGAGAAAGCATTTCACTTGTTTCTATATATTTAGTGAACCAGGTACAGAATATATAAAACACAAAATATCTATATAGCCATATTTACTAAATCACCCCCAGAATCCCTGCCCTATCCCAAGACAATAAGGACAATGCACAACACAATAAATTTAAACATTAAACACTTTGAAAAGTTTACCAAATTAAGAAACCAAAATAAAAACCAAACGCCTCAAGAAGTCCAAAACAAAAGGTATAGAGATATGGTGGAAACTAAGAAGGACTCTGGGAAAGGTATTAATAGGGACAACAAAAGGTATAATAAACCCACCACTGAAATGAAGGAGAAAGAGGTGGGAAACCCCTACCCTTCCACACACACACACACACACACACTTAACCTATGCTGACAAGTAGCCAGTTTGAAAATTGTGACAGAAGTTCTGACATTTTCCTTCCTTTTAAGCCAGAGAGCTAAACTAAGATTATAAATGAACTTTTTCTTAAATACAAAGAGTCCTCAATCGAATACCAGAATAATAAAGCTGATATTTAAAAGAGAAGTAATAAAATCCCAGCAACAATGAAATCAGCAGCAAAATGCCATTGATTTCAAACGGGGCCAGGATTCACTAGTTATGAGTTTTTCACCCTCAATCTTTTTTTTCTTTTTTCCTAGTAGATTACCAGCATACAACCAGAAACTATTTTCATTTTTCTTTACATTTTTCCTTATTCTAAGTTTAACTAAATGAACTACTACTTCAAAATGTCTTCTAAACAGTATTTAACAAGTGTAACAGAGTGTGTACACCATGTGCTTAGGTGGAATAAGATTCCTTGGAAACAGTGCACAGGGCCAGAAACAGACTTGATGTCAACTGGCTCTGATTACACAACTAGGAGCAAGTGCCCTGGTCACTACATTGAAAAGGAAAGGCTTTGTTAAGCTGATATGGCCTTTTATTTTGCTAGAGTGAGATAAACAAGTGAGGGAGGTAAAAAAAGGTTTTGAAATATATGCAAGTGCAAATATCAACTGTATACTTACAAGAGTTGTGATGAAACAGCCAAGTTACAGAGTTCAGCAAAAACCCAATTATCTGGAGGCTGTTGGACATTAAGCCTGGGAACATGATTTACTTGGAAAAGCTGAAAGAACTTGAGTTATTTAGTTCGAAGAAGAGAAGATTGAGGGGGATTATAAAAGGGTAATTATGAAGACACTAGAGATAACATTTTTTCTGTGGCTGTAAGGGACAGGACTAGGAGCAATGGCTTCCAAGTGCAGCAAAGGAAGTTTAGGTTGGAGATCAAGAAAAACTGACTATGGGGGTGGTCAAGCATTAGAATGGATTACCCAGAGTTGTGGAATATCCATCTGCACACATTTTCAAAAGTAGGGGACACTTAGCTCAGATGCTTTGCTCAGAGATAATCCTGCCTTGAGGAGGCTAGACTAGATGTCCTCATGAGGCCCCTTCCGGCCCTACATTTCTGTGGTCTTATTAATTTTATTTTCATTTGTGTGGGGGGAAGTAACAAAGAAGTGTTGCTTTTCATTATGCAGAAGTACAGACATTCCTATAGAAATGGTAAAGAAAAGAAAAATAAGTCCTACCTTTTAGAGACAGCAATGCTGACATGAAGTTTCAGAGCACATATCCAGCCAGTCTTTCACAAAAAGGTATTAACTCCATAAAACAGGGCAATCTGTCCCTTTAAGAAGGAACAGTCAAGCCCTGTTGAAACAGCCCAGCTGAAGGGCATTTGGACAATGAGGCAGTGTCCCACTGGGAGCTTAACACCCCAGCAGAAAGCAGCAAATAGTAAGGGAACAGTTTGCAAGCAATAGGCAAGCTGTGAGCAGAACAAGCTTGCTATCAAGGGGAGGCCAGGCTGCTGCGCTGGGATCAGACAGGCAGCAGAGGTTGTGAGGAACACCATACTGTAATGATAAAGACCATACAAATGAAAGTGCTGATACATGAGAAAAAAAGTGTTGTTTGTTTGTTTGTTTTAAAACCTATCAAAATATTTGTCTCTAAAGGACACAAACATGAGACACGTGGGATACAAAACACAGTTAAGGAAACTGGAGGAGGATGGCCAAAAAAAAAAAAAAAAACAACCAGAGGGAAAAAAAACCCCACTTTTCAGCTAACCTAGTAAGGAGTCTACCCCACTTAAACCCCTAAATTAAAGCTGTAATTCTACCTTGAGGTTTTGGCAGTAAGCTTCAAAAGCATAATGCTTCCCTCAAAACCTTTGAGAGTGGCAGCCCTGATATTTTCTTGTCTTGTGGATTCACTGCCTTAAAAACTTTGCCATGCTCCTTTAATACCCATGTCATAAAAGACTAAATTGTTAATTGTACTAAAAAAAATTACGCTCTTCAACACACACATTCCTCTGGCTTCTTCACTGTCTTCTCTAAAAACTTGGAGAAAAGCAGAAGTATGCTTATGTCATCACAATAATCCACCTATGGATTTACAGTCTTATGAGCAGTGAGAAGGAAACACAATTCCTTATATGAAACTAAGCTATGAGTGTTCAGCTCAGTTACTCCAATAACTGCCAAAAACAAAACAGGGTACAGATAACATTAGCTGGAATAAATACTGTGCGTCTTGATTTTCTTGCCTCACTACACTTGGAATTTTTTTTTTTAATACTTGACCAAAAAAAACTGGTATTAACTAATTTTTAATCAAAGTTACTACTTAAAATCCTAAGGGAACACACATGCAACATGAATAAGGGTAATTTTATGACATTTTTTTAAATAAAAAAAAATGTAAAATACTCATAAAAAAAAAAAAAAAAAAGAAAATCTTATTGAGTATCAGCATGGGGACAGACATGCTATTTGAGCTGTTACCAAATGTCACTGACTAGGAACAGGTCCACGACTGTTGTATATCAGAAGTGTCTGCACATATGGTGACCTAGTGTCCAGGTAGAACAATCACGGGTCAACTTCTGACTGACACCAGAGGGTAGGAGTGAGCAGGCAGCCCAGCAGGCCTCACAGTGAGGAAGTAAAGGAGTTGGGGAGGGGAGGCCATTAGGGCTGTGCAAAGCTTCGGTTGCTGATTCAATTTGGTGGAAATTTGGCCCGATTCGGCGGCTGAATTTCCGCATCTGAATAGAATCAGGAGACCCTTTAATCTCTCCAAGTTGAATCGGAACCCTCTGAATCAATTTGGAGAGATTTGGAAAGATTTGATGATTAGGCCATAGACACAGCTTTAAATATCAATAATTTTTTCTCTGATGTTCTTACCCCCATTTACTGTTTTCACTTCTCAGCCCTAATCAGTTTTAATATGCAACATTAACAGAGTTGTGCCCAGGCCCTCAATTACAGCCAGTGGACAGGTAGGGACACAAGGGAAAGTGAGAAGAAAGGCTTGAGAGATTCAAATTATGAATCAGCAAATTGTTTTTATTTCAGCATTTTTTTATTCTTTTAAGATTTTTTTTAAACTATATAGTTTCATTTAAATATGCTCAAGTTCAAAGATATCCTAACAGAATAGGGATAATAACTGCTAATAATATACTATTTGAGACAATATATTCATGTAACCTTTTTAGAAAAGTTTATAAATAGGTCACAACAGACCATGGACTGCATTAGGGGCCCAATCTTACAGGGTTCCCAGATCCTGCTCTATAGATTAGTAAAGATTAAAGAATACTACTCTACCCAATAAGATTTGGTGCTCAGTCTAAAATATCCCATTAAGCATCTCTTGTGATGCTGAGTTTCAGTTCTCAAACTGTGGATGTGTGTTTCCACAGATAACATCCTTGTTAACAGCAGTATATGGAGACAAGAGATAACAGAGGTGACTACCTATCCGTAAACCCTATTGTCTCTCTGAAAGTTACCTGTACACAGAGTCAAGCCCTTACCTCTCTCTCTCTCTCTCTCTCTCTAAAAGTGCAAAGTTTCAAGAAGCCTAATGAATGGAGGATGGCTGGGGGTGGAGTAGATCTGGACAAGGAAGAGGAGCCTAGAGATAAATGCAAGATGGGAGGGGCAGCAGAAACAAAAGAGGAACATTTTGAGCAAAATTTTTTTTAAATTACAAAACACTTCCATAACAATCACTGTCCAGGAGCTGCTCTGAAGAAAGCAGGAGGAACCAAACTAACTCTCCCAAAAGATATGCAATTAAACTCAGTAGCAAACTGTTTTGAACAATATATTGAGAACTGGCTTAATCTGATGACAATCTGTGAACAAAATTGTGATGAAATAGATGGAATTGTCATAGCCAAGTTCTCAACATTAGGCTGAAGAGAAATGTAGAACATATGCTGGCTATGCTGAAGCCTATTTCCAAAGCCTTGAACAAAGGTTATATTAGAAAACAAGAATGCGCTTTTTGTAGAAAACAATGATTAAGTTGAGGCTTCCTGACCAATGATTTAAATCATGATTTAAACTGCAATTTAAACGGATTTAAATGGATTTGATTTAAGCAGTAAATCAAGTCTACCCCAGCCAGGATTGGGCTGCCCAGCCTGATCCTGGGGTCCCTGAGCTCCAGGGATGAGTAAAAATCCCATGTGCTGCTCATCTGGGCAGCATACATTGTTTCAGAGCTCCCCATGCACCCAGAGCCATATAAATCCCATGTGCCACCCACCTGCTCATCCCCAGGAGACCTGGCCATGGAACCCTGATTTCCCTGCACCATGTGGGCTTCCCAGCTGGGCAGCAGAGTGTTTTGACAGGTTCCAGGGCACAGTCACCACATATTCAGTTTAAGATATGATACAAACAAGGCATGCAGTTACTCCACAGTGTACATAGCATAACTTTTTGGCTCATTTACTCTATTATTGCATCTTAAATAGATTTACACATGTGGCCAAGTCACTATTTAAGGCACGCTTAACTTGTTAATCATGTCTTAAATGTAACATGGGTCAGGGGCCAGAATAATCACAGCCACATTTCCTGTACCACCCCATGCTGGGGTAATCCTCCTTTGGTCGGCTTCATCTCTAGGATCTGACTGCTGAACAAGAGCAAAACAGCCATACAGCAATCAGAATCTGGGCATAAATTATTTAAACTAGTTGTACAGTACTACCATAATAAGAGCCTAATATAAATAATGCCAACAGTGACAAGCAATACTGTTGCTAGAGCTTAAAATGGTGAGACAAAAGTTTATGTGAAGAATAAAATATTATGAACTGAAACAAACTAATGTATTGCATAAAATGTGTTACAGTTACATAGGCAGACAAGGTTCCTTGGGTGAATTTGATATATTTTATTAGACCAACCCAAATGATTGGAGAATAGTTATTAAGCAAGCTTTCGGGTTCAAAAACCCTTCGTCAGGCTAAGGAAGCTGCAGCAGTTGGTGCACGCTCTTC
>NW_005842589.1:840554-855919 GCF_000455745.1 Alligator sinensis
TCTAGTATGGGTTGCAATTTTTTTGAGGATTTTCCGTACAGGTTCAAGGGATGGGTGATACGTCATAACCAGCGGTGAGCGATTTGTGGGGGGTTTTCTTCTGTACTGCAGCAGTTCTTCACGTGGTATCCAGGTGGCTCTTTCAAACGTGCGATCTACCTCTCTGAAGGAGCGTCCTTGCTGGGTGAAAGCCTTTTTAAGATTGGCGAGGTGGCGATCCCGGGTGTTCTTTTCAGTACAAATGCGGTGGTATTTGAGGGCTTGGCTGTATATCACAGCTTTTTTGGTGTGTTTAGGGCGATTGCTGGTTCTGTGCAGATATGTATGTTGGTCTGTGGGTTTCTTGTATACTGTGGTCTGTATTTTACCCTTCTGGATACTGATCATTGTGTCTAAAAGGAGATGTTGGTGCATTCTAAAGAAAGTCAGATGGAGGGATGGTGATTGTTGAATTTCTGGTGGAACTCAACATGCACGTTAGTTTACATAGTTTCTCTTAACATTAAAAACTTCAAACAAAAGTTCATTGCAACCTGATTATTAGATGTAGTGAGCACCCACCGACTTTAGCTGAGTAAAGACCTTTTGAAAATATTTAGTTTCAGACTAAGCTACAATTTTAGACCCAAGATACCAGGTCAAAATTGAAAGGGGAAAAAAAAGGTAACTTATAACTGCAGCCTTAGCTGCACAGATCAACACCAGGAATCACTTAACTCTTTTTTAAAATCCTGGCCTGAATATTTATTTGCTTACAAAAACACACAATCTTTCATTTTGGTTAAGTCTTTTTAGGACATCTTATAACTAGTAAGAATGATGGGCGGGTGGCGGGGACAGGGACGGAGCACCAATACCCGCTGCCCCACACTGAAGCCACTCCGCATCCAGCTGCATGCAACCACCCCCCTCCACTCTGTGTCTGCCCCATGTGCCCCCCCCACACACCTCAGACAACCACCCAGCCACCCACCCATGCCACACATCCCACACGCATACCCCACTCCCCCCCCACCCAGCCAGTGGGTTTTCCCTGCACGCTCCCTGCATGGCACCTGGCTGTAGGTTGCCACACCCCGTCCTGCAGGCACAGTTGGTGCCCATGCCCCCCTGCCTGCTGCCCTTGCGGCACCCTGCAACCATGTGCCACGCCCTCCCCCCACAAGGGGTGCACACCCTGTGGCCATGTGCCCTGGCAGATGCTCCCCGTGGGGGGAGGGGAGGGCATGGCTGCAGGGTGCCATGCAGGGAGCGGGCAGAGGAGCGTGCCCACCTGCCCGCCGTGTGCTGCAACTGGCGGGCACTGCCCACAACCCCGTCAACTCTCCTCGCGACACCTTATGGCCGCACACCCCATCCATCCTTCCCCCATGCCGGGAGCACCTGCATGCTGTGAGGTGCATGGGGAGGGGCGGGAGAGGACAGGATACACATCCACAGGGTGCCGTGCAGGGAAGGGGCAGAGCCCGCTACCTGTAGCACACAGGGCAGGATACACCCGCCATGTTTGCTCTTAGTGTGGCACCCTGTGGCCATGCCCTCCCTCACACGGGGCATGGCACAGGGGGTGGGTGCACGGCCCCAGGCAGTCCCAAGGGGAGTGGGCAGGGAGACAGGGGCAGTGGCCATGAGCTGCAGCATGTGGCCATAGGGCATGGCACACCCCTCATGCCCGCTCCCCATATGGCACCCTGCAGCCACGCCCATGCCCCTCCTGTGTTTCGGTGCTCCCAGCATGCACTGCCCATGCCCCGCTGCCCGCTCCCCTCGCAGCACTCTGCAGGTGCATACCACGCCACCCCCCCCCACCATGGTCGCAAGTCACGCCCACCCGCAAAGGCAAGTGGGGAGCAGAGCCTGGCCCCCACCTCTGTCTCCACCTGTCAATCTGTCTGCCTAAGGCTCTGGGCCACACATGCAGAGTTGGCCCAAACCGTTACAGACAGACAGATGGAAGTGGTAAGACTTATTATATTAGAATACATAAACTAATTTTATATTTAATTAATCCTTTTATGTCAGTGTAGTAGCTAACACCGGAATGAAGACTCATACATGTATCAGCATAAAATGCTTAACTAGTTTAAATATATGACCTTGAATGTAAAGGCAGCTAAGTAATTGGATTAAAAAAATACAAGCAACCCAGAATGCAAGATAAATACCAAATCTGTGGATACACAGATTTTAGTATGCACTAAAATGCTAACTAAGCAAATTTAGTGCAACACTAGCAAGCTCACACATGAAATAGTTTAAGAATATCAAGGAAATCCCAATTTAGATTGCTAAGGGAGTTAGACAACAAAAATTAAACTGGGTGTTCTTACAAAACTGTTTTAACCACACAATTCTTCCTAAAGGGAAAGTTATCCATATTGTATTGGCATGAAACCAGCTACCAACAAAACAATACTCCCCCTCCCCTATGAAGCCAATTTGAGAAAACAAAACCATTTCAGAACAGAGTTTATAAAGCAGGCAATTTGAAATCCACAAAATCAAAGTTTAAAAGTTATACAAATCTTAAGCTCTCTGCTGCTGAATGTTCACCTTGTGTCATGGTCACTATATTACATACAATGCAGAATACTGGAACATCCTAGTCAGCAAACGTTGTACAAGCATGCTTTGGCAGAAAAGCAATTATGGTTGTATGTCCTTTTATTAACCTTTTATTCACCATCATTTGAAAAGATGTATGACTATATGTTTATACATCTCTTCAAATGACAATGAATAAAAGGTTAATATTTATTCACTGTGCCTAATAAATCGTGGATTTCATTTCAGTAATATTAGACATTTATTCTGGTTTACAATGCACTTGTAGTGGTTTATTTACTTTCAGTAAGGACGCATTCATTAAAAATATTTAATATGGAACAGAGCAACTTTGGGTTCCTCAGTCTTTGATATTGACAAACAAAATTTGGCTGATTCAACTGCCATTCTTGGTATGGATAAACTAGACCAGGGTGACCAACCTGCAGCGTGTGCACCACACCACAAGCGGCACAGGCAGCCTCCGGGTGACACGCAGCAGATCAGGAAGGGGACAGATGGCACTGCAGCAGATATGGCATGTAGCAAAAAGCACAGCAGCGGACAGGGCACAGAGTAGCAGATCAAGCAGAAGGGGATCAGAGAGGCACTCAGGGAGGGTGTATGGGGCTAATTTGTGGCAGACTTGCCAAAAAGGTTGGCCCGCAATGAACTAGGTCATCCAAGTAGTTCCATTCTTTCCACTAAGGCCCCTGCTACACATTATATATATCACTCAATTAACTGGTTAATCATGCAATAAATTTAGATAAGCTATACATGCAAAGTAAGACAGGCCACAAGTGCAAAATAATTATCACACAATTTAACTAGTTAATTGTGGAATAAATTTAGACCAGACACACATGTACAAAGTAATTATCACACGACAAAAATTACTATTCAGCTATAAAGAAAAAACCAACCAGCTACAAAAATAGTGCTTTAAAATGTGTAACAACACTATAGCTGGTTTCTATCCAGCTTTAATTTGACTGTATAGTAGGTTCCAGGCACTACTGTTCTGTGGAAGCTGTGGCAGTAACAGTTACGTGTTCACCTCAATGGCTCTCAAGAGGGCTTCCACTGGGAGTTTATTCCATTCCTTTTTTCAACACATGCAAGTACAGGAGGCTATTAGAAAGATGAATGAAATATTAGGAGTTTAAACAGCACAAATCTATACTGGATGTACCCCTCTCTCTCTCCCCTCTCACTCGGTAAATAAAGTACATGCCAATACCTGCTACCTCATCAAACTAAAAGGCAGGTGGCAGAACCTAAACCAAACTAAGATTAAAACTAGAGGTGCACCAACATATCTGTCACATATTGGATCAGCAGTGATAACACAAAAATTAACATGATTGGTCAAAAAAAGCCGATTATGTCACCAATAAATGCCACGTACATGCACACAGATGCAGCATGCGTGCAGTCAGAAATGCAGCCAGGCACCTTGGAGAGCAGAGTCTTGCCAGTAAAACTGGAAGCGGGGCACAGATTGAGGCCTCCACAGTGAGGGAGTAGGGCAGCGGCTGCCCAGCCAGGGCAATGAATGGGATCCTGGGGTGGGGTGCAGGAAGGAGCCGCGGACAGCTTGTCCAGGGACACAGGGGGGAGCAGCTCTCCGTTGCTGCATGCACCCTCAGGGGAGGGATGAAAAGCATGTGCCTCCCTGGATTTGTGCATGGGGTGAGGGCAGGCTGCCCGCTGCGGGATCAGACACAGGGGCTGTGCCAGCCTCTTCCAAGAATGGGGGTTGGGCCAGGGCTGCACTTGAGGCAGGCTCAGCTCCACCAGGGCAGAGAGTCCCAAGCAGAGGTGGTGTTGTGGGGGGCTATAGCCACCCCAAAGTTCCCTATAGCCCCACAGCCACCCTCCCAGCACCGCCACTGCCCGCCCCACCTGTCCTGAGCCCAGCCCTACTGCCAGGAAGAGGCTGGTACAGCCCCTGGCCCCAAACCCAAAGCAGGCAGCCCACTCTCACAATAAGCACAAATCCGGGGGGGCACAAATCCCAGGGGTGCATGCAGCAGCAGGGAACCATCCCTGTCCCCATCTTCCCCGTACTCCCTGGACCAGCTGTCCACATCTCCATCCTGCTTCCGGCCCTGGGTCCCATTCACCGCCCTGGCTGGCCAGTGCTTGCCCCACTCCCTCCCTCACAATGGGAGCCTCAATCTGCCCACCCCTCCCAGATTTACAGGCAAGACACTGCTCTCCAAGGTGCTCAGCTGCATTCCTGTAAATCAGCTATCAGATCAGTATCAGCTAACATGGCTGGTTAATAATCAGCTATCCGTATCAGCCAAGAAAATCTTTATTGGTGCACCCCTAATTAAAAGTAAGAGCGATTGGCTAAACAAAGCCCATGAAGTATACAAAAAACACTCAGTCATATCAAGAAAGAAGGGTGTGTCAAACAACTTTTTTTTTTCTTCCTCCTGCCCAAAGAGACTATAATTTGTTGTGTTCTAGAATCTCCATCCGTTCCTAGACTGCTATACGACATCAGAAATTTAACATACCATCAACAGTCTAAATTAGTAAGGAAATTACAGACATTTATCTATGCTCCTTGGCATGAGTACACATGCATTTGATACCCATGTAATGATATCCATACAAGGGTATCCTTGAAAAACCACAAAGCAGGTATGGCCTTCTTACCACACACAGGACTAATTCAGATTAAGTCTTCCAAATATAATGCTGCTTATTTTTTTCACGGTACTAGAAATGGCACTAATGCAAAAATCCTATGGCTTGGATTCTGACTGCTGTGAGAGTCTCTCTCCAGATCTGTGGCCTAACTGCTGATCAGCCAGGATGTTCTCACTGTCCACAAACTTGGAAGTAAGAAGGCCAGTATTAGAGTATTCCAAGTGGAAGGCAGCCCAGTCTAGCATACACTCCCCTCAAGGTCTCCCAACATATGTTTAGAAACTCTCTCTCATGCTAGGTGCCGAAATCAAGAGACTGTGATTTTTTTTTGATTTTTTTTTTTTTTGCACGAATTGAAAGTGGGAAAAGAATCTACAGTATCAATCAACATGTTGAGTTTCTTTGGAACAAAAACAAAACAAGTCATACATGAGATATATTTCATGATAATGTTATGTGTATTTAAAATATACAGCTGACATTTTCAGAATGGTTATCAAAACAGCTTCTTTAATTGTGGCTTTTAAGAACATCAGGTGCTATACTGGCTCAAACCAATGGCCAATCTAGCCCAGTTTCCTGCCTCTTACAATAGCAGTAGTGAATGCTTTAGGTGGGAGATCAGTGAACCAGCTATTTCTAGTGATGTATCCACTGTTCACTACCCTCCCACACATCTACCATCATTGCTTTAGACATACTAGAGGAAACATTTGCAACTGTTCTTTTTAATAATGAACAACAGATCTACCATCTATAGATCTGTCTAGTCTTTTTTTTTTTTTTTTGACATGGCCATGCTATCTACCTCTACAACCTCCTGTGGTACTGCATTCCACAAAGTAAACTACACACTGTATAAACATACAAGAGAGATGTCATACTTAGAGAAAGTTAAAACTAAATATGAAAAAAATAAAACAACAAAAAGACTAAAGATCCCATGTATTGAAATTACATTAGAAAACAAGCTTTCTGAAAAGGTGAACTTGAATGTATTTACCCGCCAAAACCTGAATTCATACCCTCAGGTCTTATGGTTCTCCAGCAATAATTAGCTGATAGCACAGCAATAGCTAAAGCAGTGAAGGAGTAGTATTCTTTCCACGGTCTTTGATAAGAGTGATGTCACCAATTACTAAGAGGAACACAGTTGCAAGGCCCTGAGCTTCAGACTTTGCAGAGAAGGCAACAAAAAGTGATTTTAAAGTATCACTTTTAAAAGCTCTAAGAAGTTTTAAGGATGTTTTAAGTGAGTGCCTATTACACTGTACAACATAGAATTCAACTCTTTCAAAACAAAAAGATTCACTGAGTAGATCTTCCTGTCCTTGAAAAACAACTAGGTTAACCTGCAGGAGACAAAGGGGAGCAGAACTACTTTGCAAACTTCTTTGAACCTGCCTAAAACCTGGCCCAGTTATTCCTAAATCCTCAAACTCTGGTTTGGGGAGATAAAGACAGTGATTCCCAACCAAAATGCTGTGGGACCCTACAGTGCTAGGAAAGCATTTGAAGGGCGTCACTGGGAGAGAGGCAGGGAGGGAGAGACAATCAGCTCAATGTTATGGAGGTTGCCTTGAGTCTAAAAGGGTTGAGAACCACTGGGTTCAGAATTTTTCAACTACATACAAACATTTCCTCTTTTAATTTAAAAGTTCTCACACACTTCTGTAGCTTCAATAGTATGTAGAAGCCAAAGATCAGCAGATGCAATGCAGATACCAGCAGATTTAGAAAGCTCTTGACTAGGTTTGATGGTTGTATATCTCCTTTAAAACAGAGGTAGAAGATAAGGCAAGCCCTGCCTTTTGACTTCCAACTAATACTGCTAACTACCTCTCTCTACCTTAATAGAGCATTATTTGCTTAAACCACTCATTCTTCAAGTATCCCACTAAAATCCTCTTTTTTTTTTTTAAATGTTGATTAAAAAGGTAAAAGCTCCCAACCTTTCCCTCAAGCAGTCTTTTTTACTCCAAGAGTATAAAAGTATAGAATGATGGGAATGACAAATCTCTTATTTTACAGAGGAAATTAGACCTATGATCACACATTCATCCATTAATAGAGGCCACATCCTAATCATGAAATAACCACTAATATTAAAGCTTATCAAGAAAGTAACACACATTTTCTACCCATTTAATTAAATAAAAGGGCAAATCAATAATGATCCACCTGACCATGCAAATACACCATGATTTTCACTGGAGAGTGCAATGTTTCTAAATGCAAAGTTAATCTAAACACCTGTCACAGCAAGCCACATGGCCATTTTCAGACTCATATTAGTCCAAAAAAATAATAATTAAAAGACATAAGAAATCAATGCTACAATCTAACTTAACAAGCTGCAGCAGCTCAGCAAGTAAATGGATGAGAGCTGGTTCCAGCATATTGTTTTAAACTAATTAGGAGACAACTGCTTTGCCTAATAAGACCAAATGCTATGCTGGTTTAGGGTTGTGAAAGACAAGTCATTTTGGTTACTTGAGTCAATTAACTATCAAACTACTAATGTTCTATTTCTTTCCTTTCCCTGCATTCTTATATACTGAGAAGTAAAAGGCTCAAATTTCATCAGACTCTGCCAAGAAACTTTTTTTTTCCTTCAAACTGACACCAAGTGTGAAAAATTTCAGCCTGAAAGGATTAGATCTGCCTAAGAGGACTGGCTGAAAAGTAGGGTGTTGTGTACAAATTTTCTCTCAATCCGAACTTTAGTATTGAACTAATAAAGGAAGATAGTCAAAGGAATTAATTATGGAATCAAAACCAAATCACCTCCTAAATGGTTTATCCTAAACTGCCATTTGGCATAGATGCCACACATTTACACTTGACAGTGACCCATGATGCTACTTAGTTGTCTCTAGTTTCTGTATTTTGGTATTATTTGTAATGCTCCATTTAAAGTGTCAGATGAAATCATGATCATTAGATTGCAGATTGTTTGGCAGTAGTTTTGAGAGCCCAGTACCTTTTCTGTAATTTCGCTTGTATTTTGTTTTTTTTAATTGAGTTGTATGGAAAGCACTTAATCCTCCCAGGCCTCAAGCCAGAAAAGAGTCTGCACACTATGGAAAAGGTCTGTGGTTAAAGAAACCTAGTTGCATAAAGCTCATTGATTAAAATATTAGGCAACATGGGGAATCACCGTGGCATTTCATCTTTGGAAAAAAGAGAGAGATTTCTATCCTTGTAACAAGAGGTAAAGATCTACTAGGTGTTGACTGACAAGATGCAAAAATGTGTGCGCCACAGTAAAGATACAACAAAGTTTCCAATGTTTAAAATGTGTTCTTTAAAAAAACCAACCAAAGAAACAAAAAATGTATCTTGGAAGTCATACTGATCCCAACGTCCATTTTCTAACCCAAAACACTAAAAGTTTTCCCTTCTTAATAGAAACATAATAAAAACCATACTAATCAAAACTGGAGAAAGACAACCACTTTATTTTTCAATCTCCACAGGTGGCATCATTACTGGGTATGAATAAGTGATTTCCAACCAGCTGGCCAACTGGGTATTTAAAGCAGTCTTCTATCATGAATAAGGAATGATGCATTTAGTAATATGTGACCAGCCTCTTGCTACAGAAGCGGAGTAAAAGCCACTGTGCTTTTGGCTACCATGTTAATATAGACAACAGTTTAACTGTATGGAAGATAGAGCTCTGTCTTTTTCAGGTGCTCCTCAAAAAAGTTATTATTGCATACACTTTGTGCATTATGCACTGTAATGAAATACAAATAGAAGCTATCTGTTCTATTAAGAGAAAAGATATCTGCATGGAAACAAAAGTTTCAAAAGATGTTAGATTCCTATATTATCTAATAACTTCACACAAGAAAAATCTACATAGAAAAGCTCATGACCATCTGAATCACAGTTCAAAAGTTTTCTTCTTGTTTGGTTGGGTTTTTTGTTTTGGGGGTTTTTTTGGGGGGGGGAAGAGGGGGTTAATATAATTTTTCTCTCCTTATTGCTAGACATGAGGAGTGGGAAAAACCATTTGTGAGCACTGCAATGCTATACAGAAGCCTGTCCCACCTTTCTAATAAAGTAGGAAAAAGCTTATTTTTTTTTAATTCAAATAGGATAGCTGCCTATGCCACCTCCAACATTATGCCACTAAAACTGGGTCAAACAAATATGTTGATTTACTTCATCCAATGGATGAACCAACTAGCTCTAATAAATTCTGGGGTCTTTCCAATTCTATCTGCTCTAACTAGACTTTTCTATAAGAAAATAAGAACCAATTTTGCCCTCCACTGGCTAGAACTATCAGTAAAAGCCATGCCTACAAAGGCAACTCTAAACCCATGCTTACAAAGGCAACTCTGAACCACAGAAACTATTCAGAGGCAAAAAATTCTCTTTACTTCAAAATGTACCAATCCTAATTGATGAGCACAAGTTAGCCTGCTCTACAATGACCAGGTATTAAGAAGGAAAGCCTGTTTAACAAACTGAATTCTACCAGAAAGTCTGGGATCAGAGCATAAGGTAGGAATTCTCTCTTCCGAAGAGGGATCAAATGCAGCCACTGAAAAACTCCCAGCCCAGGAGATCATTAAATCACTGAATATGAGCACTTATAGCTTCTGTTTCTACCAAGAAAAGGTGTGGCATGTAAGTCAGTCTCTGCACAATTGGAAGTTTCGGTTTTTAGACATTAGTTTTATACTGAACAGGCTTGGGAGAGATCTGGGTGGAGGACAGAGACCACGAGAAATAGTAAACCAGTGGATAAAGAGGACACACCCTCTCTCTTTTGCCAGCAGGCTTTAAAGTTGAAACACAAAACTAGGAAAGTAAAACACCCCTATTCTAAAACTGAGCGAGTGATTCAATTTTATTCAGCAATTACTAGCCACAGGCCAGCCCAGAAAAGAATGGATCTGAAAAGGAGACAGGTCAATACCCTAGTAAAATTCCCAGCTTCCCCCTTGCCCAGCAGCTAGGCTTTTCACTAAAGCTGAGCCTTGCTAGTGAGAACCACACCTATTGTTTAAATTGGCGACCAGCTGGTCAATTCCCTGTCATCCCCCTGGCAAGTTGATGCTTGACAAGTTCTTCAATTGTTGGTCCTAAGCCTCCCTGCAGAGTCATACAGTGCTTCTAAGGCAGTGGGATTTAGCCCAGTGCTTCGCAACCCATAGTATGCGTACCCCTGGGGGTACATGAGACACAGGAAGGGGGTACACGAGTAGTGCATTTTGGTCTTTGCCTGCTTGGACCAAAAGTTCCAGCTGCCATCCCTCCCGCCACGTCCGGTGCACTGGGGCTTTCGTTCTCCAGTGTCAGTGTGCTGGGGGATAGGGAGGGAGGTCCCATGCAGGCTGCTTTGCCATGGGCCACATTGGAAAAAGTGGGACTTGGCTCACGGTGGTGAAACTGGAAGTGCCACGGTGGGATTTCCAGTTTCACTTTCGCTGCATCAATCGGCAGGGAGTACATAATTTACCAAAGGTTGAGAGGCACTGAGTTAGACTATTAACTTCAGTGGATGCAAGAGAAGCTCCAAATTTTGAAATTTAAAATTTAAAAACAAAATAAAAGAATAAAGTCAGAAGCCTGTTTCAGTCCCAGTCAAGAAGAGACAGAGATGGAAGATGGAAGATATATAAGCACAACGCATTTTTCATATCAAAATAAAACTGAGCTCTATTTTCAAATTTGGCCTCAAGGCTAAATGTGTTTTGCAACCAACATTTGATATCATTTTTATCACACCCATGTAAAGTATTTTAGTTTCCTAAACTGGAGGCACAATAGGGAGGAAAGGGAAGAAAGTGGATCCGGCTAACTATAGGCCCATCAGCCTGACTTCTATCCCGGGGAAGATCTTAGAAAAGTTTATTAAAGAGGCCATCCTTAATGTACTGGTCGACGTCAACATCTTAAGGGATAGCCAGCACAGGTTTGTTGTGGGTAGGTCTTGCTTGACCAATCTCATTTCCTTCTACGACCAGGTGACCTATCACCTGGACAAGGGAGAAGAGATTGATGTCATATATCTTGACTTCAAAAAAGCCTTCCATCTGGTGTCCCATGATCGCCTCTTGGAGAAACTGGCCAATTGTCGCCTTGGGTCCTCCACGATCCACTGGCTGGAAAATTGGCTCCGGGGTCGGACCCAGAGGGTAGTAATTGATGGAAGTCACTCATCGTGGTGTCCTGTGACCAGTGGGGTCCCCCAAGGCTCTGTCCTTGGACCCATACTGTTCAACATCTTCATTAATGATGTGGACACTGGAGTCAGAAGTGGACTGGCCAAGTTCGCCGATGACACCAAACTTTGGGGCAAAGCATCCACACCAGAAGACAGGCGGGTGATCCAGGCTGACCTGGACAGGCTCAGCAAGTGGGCGGACGAGAATCTGATGGTGTTCAACGCCGATAAATGCAAGGTTCTAAGATGAACATGAGCCTGCAGTGCGATGCGGCGGCTAGTAAAGCGACCAAAACGCTGGCTTGCATCCATAGATGCTTCTCAAGCAAATCCCGGGACGTCATTCTCCCCCTGTACTCGGCCTTAGTGAGGCCGCAGCTGGAGTACTGTGTCCAGTTTTGGGCTCCACAATTCAAAAAGGATGTGGAGAAGCTTGAGAGAGCCCAGAAAAGAGCCACGCGCATGATCAGAGGTCAGGGAAGCAGACCCTACGATGACAGGCTGAGAGCCCTGGGGCTCTTTAGCCTGGAAAAGCGCAGGCTCAGGGGTGATCTGATGGCCACCTACAAGTTTATCAGGGGTGACCACCAGTATCTGGGGGAACATTTGTTCACCAGAGCGCCCCAAGGGATGACGAGGTCGAATGGTCACAAACTACTTCAAGATCGTTTCAGGCTGGACATAAGGAAGAATTTCTTTACTGTCTGAGCCCCCAAGGTCTGGAACAGCCTGCCACCGGAGGTGGTTCAAGCGCCTTCATTGAACACCTTCAAGATGAAACTGGATGCTTATCTTGCTGGGATCCTATGACCCCAGCTGACTTCCTGCCCTTTGGGCAGGGGGCTGGACTCGATGATCTTCCGAGGTCCCTTCCAGCCCTAATGTCTATGAAATCTATGAAATATTGCACGTTCAGCAATGAAGGACAAGACCCTACCCTTGGCATTTTCTTTTTTATGTATAGCTTAAGGACACAGATCTGTCCTTATAAAGAAAAAAAGTCTCTTTAAATAATGAAACAGAAAACAGATACAGTTGTTGAAGGTTCCACACTTCACCAGCTAGAGAAACTGATTCAAAAGTTGCAACATGTGTTGATTTCATTCTGTTGCTCCTAGTAACACCAGCAAGGTATTCTGGGAATGAGAAGAGAAACACGGGGCAAAAACTAGGCAGAAACTTTGTTCGCTTAACTTAGAATAAAGGGTGAACTCAGGTACAATCCCAATTTGACAATTTATAGGCAAGGCAACTTTCCTGAGACAGAAGACTGGTAGAGAAGATATAAACAGAAAAAACTATTGAGAAGCACAAAAAAATATTCCAAGTCTTCATTATACCTGATAACAAATGTAACATATACAAAGAAAACCATAACAAGCCAAACTACAGACATCGTAACCAATACATGACCAACAGCAATGTGACAGTTACTGTCTTTGAAAGGAGAATCCATAAAAGTAGGCCAAACAAAGTACATAAGATCACTTACAGTTAAGTTCAGCATACAATCTATCAACAATCATGTTATCATATCAAACGTTACATTCAGTAGCACTTAAGATTTAGTGCTTCAGGTACGGTGTATTTAAGTCTTTCAGAAACTTAATTTAATCACTGAACTTTAATTACTCATCCGAATCCTCCACAATTTTATAAAAATCAATTAAGAAAACCTGCTACTTATTCACGTTTAGTGCCTATCAGACCTACAAGACAAGGTTTTGCTAAATTGGCTGCATTACATGTTGTACTTTCACGTTCATAGTTTTATGCAAGATACAAGCAGCTGGAAGTCAAACGTGAAGGAAAACTGCAAGCAGACAAGTCTAGTCTGCCAGCTAACAAGAACAATAGGAAAGCCTAACAAGAACAAAAGAAAACAATAGGAAATAAATAAATGTACATTTAAAGTTAAAAAATAAAAAACCCTGAAAAATCCAGAGTGAGAAACAAATACTATTTTAGCTGGATATCATCATAAAAGCCCAGAGGGATATATACAGTTAAAAGTAATTATGTCCAGAGAGTTTTGATATAAATACAATACATACATCTCTCTCTCTATACACACACACACACATATATACATATATAACTATATGTATACATACACATATACATATATGCATATATTTTATATATATGCACACATATTTACACAAAAAATACATTCTCCAACAACAGTTTGATGGGGTACTCTCAAAGGTGGAGGATTTGCAAGGGAACTAAATCTGCTGTCAACAATACCCTGTTAGTATGACCCTATCTTTAATCTACAGGCATGATAAGATGCCCCAACACACACAAACCCAGCTCAAACAGTGACTAATGACCATTAATCCCCCTATCTCTTCCGTGATCGCTCCTTCCTCCATTTATCACACTGACACTTCACTTTACACACGTGAATAAACTTTAACAGAGAAGGTGAATCAAAAATCATCTCAAAGCAATCTGGGACTATAAATTAAAGCTGGGGCCTGGGAGTGGGCTGGGCTGGGCGGGCATGCAAACTGTTGAGATGGCTACATTAGCCAAGGGGTGCACAGAGGGAAGAACAGAGCGGGCCTTTACACTTTAACCCATTCACCAGTCCCAACTCCTTTCCAGCTACATCCGGTTGCCCCACTAGTCCTGGACTCCTGGGGGCTTCCCTGGAGCACTCCTGGGAAGATGCAGAGTGCCTTGGGCTGGCTCGATGTCAGGGGTTTGCCAGGAGGTAAGGGCATTCTTTAATCGGGACTAAAGGATTTTGACACACATGCCATGATCCCAGCCTGCAGTGACTGGCTTCCTATATCTAGAGATCTGAGAAAGAACATCTTGCGTTGCAAGGCTTGTCTAACTTTATCCCAAGGGCACAGATGATCCAAGAAAAGTGATCCCCCTAAGAAACCTTCACCTCTCACATAATTATTGGGCCACCATGGCTACAACATCACTCTCTCACTACCAGGATCTCAGTCACAAATCCCCCCCCAGCGCGGGAGCTGGATCCTGCAACTTGCCTAAGACTCAGCAGCTGTGGCTGTACTCCAGAGCGACACCTACAACTTCTTGAAGCAAGAGAAGGAGAAAGAGGAGGAGGGGGGTGAAGGAAATCTGTGTGGCTGAAAGGAGGGGTTAAGCTAAACTGGCTAGAAAGCAAGAAGTCGCCCAGCTGCATTTAAGTGGCAAGTAAGCATCTCCTGTAATGAGGCAGGGGGGTAGCACCGCTGAGACATAAGAGCCCAGAGGGGGAAAGAGTGTCTTCTTTTAAAAAAAGAAAAAAAGAAAAGAAGCCTGAACTCCCACCTTCATAAATCAAGGGGCTGGAAGTTTGCTGGGGAAAACCAACCCATTCATGTAATCTTCTCTCTCCACCACCTGCCCCCCAGTACAGAGACACACATAGACACCCGATCCAACCCAGCAGAACCTACAGAAGAAAAAGGTTGTTATTTCCTGACACTTCTCCCTACTCAGTTTCAGCGACAAGCCTTTGAGCCCACAGGGAAACTCTGAGCAGCTCCTTGTTCACGGGCTGGGAGGGAGAAGAGTCCTCCGTGCAATGAGAGATCCTGAGCTTGCAGAAGCCCCTTGCCCCCATGTGCGTCTGCGTGCTGCGACTGTCCTGTGTGTGTGCCCCTGCATGTCCCTTTATGTGCGCCTGTGTGTGCGATTGTCCATGTGCGTGTTCCTGTCTGCGTGTGTCCCCGCGTGCCGCCCAGCACTCCTGCTCCAAACCCCAGAGCAGCCCGCACAGACTCGGGGCGGAAAGCCGCCCCCCGCCCATCCCGCGCGTAGACGGAGCCCGTGAAACTTCAGGCAAAGACGAGCCGAGGCGAGGAGCGGGGGCAGGACAGGGCAGGCGCCGGCGCTTACCTGCGCAGAGCCAGACGCAGCCGAGGAGGTAGAAGCGGGCAAACTCCGCGACCATTGTCCCCAGGCGGCGGCCGCGCAGCCCCGGCTCATGCCAGGGGGG
>NW_005842589.1:856220-864407 GCF_000455745.1 Alligator sinensis
ACGCGCCCGGGGTGGCGGCGCCGCACGGGGGCGGCGGGGCGAAGGGGGGGGGGTTGCGGCAGCCCCTGGGAGTCTTGCGGGACTAGGCAGGGACTAAAAGGGATGTAGCTGCGGGAGGAGCGGGGCAGCACGAGCAGGCGCGTACATACAAGCTGGACAGCACTGGTGCGCACACGCACATACATTGTAGTGGGACACACTGGAGCAGGATACACACACACGCACACACACTGGAGCAGAAAACACACATACACTGTAGTGGGACCCGCACACATAGACACACACACACACACACACACACACACACATACTGGAGCAGTACAGCACTGGCAGAGGACCTGGACTGGATCTCTCTCTCTCTCTCTATCTCTCTCTCTCACACACACACTCACACTTCACACGGAAGCTGGAGCAGGACAGCACTGGCAGAGGACCTCATGACACACACTTCCTCTCTCTCTGGAGCTGTATACAGCTGTATTCAAAGCATCTATCACACTGATGTCCTTACACATTAATAGTAAGTAACCCAAAGAGTAGGAAGTTGCCCCCCTCTCTCTTTCTTTTACACAGGCACGCACTCTCGCACTCTCTGGAGCCCTACAACTGTGTCCCAACCATCTGTCACACCACTGCTCTTACAAGTAAATAGGAAGTACTGAGAATTATAAGTAACTCGCACAGGCGAAGCTGCCACGCACCCAAAGGTGCCTGGCATGCATGCACAAAGCCAGGGACTGAGAAAGTAAGTGACCAGTGACAATGCTGCCAACCACTGCCAAGGTTATGAAAACAGCCTCTTTCATTCTTTAAAAAGGAGGCAGTGAATTAGAGGCAATAAGGAAAGTAGTTACTATGCCAGAGTAATGAGCTGGAGCTTTGTGAGGCTGGTACAGGACCTGGTTTTCACACACACACACACACACACACACACACACACACACACACACACACACACTCGCTCTCATGCTTTGGAGCCCTAGAGCTCTGTTCAAAGCTTTCAGCACACTGATGTCCTTACATGTTAATAATAAGTAACCAAAAAATACAAAGCTGCCACACTCCCACATGCACACATGCAGTCACTGACTCACTCTTTGGAGCCCTGCAGCCATGTTCAAAGCATTTATCATACCAATGCCCTTACATGTGAATAAGTAACCCAAAATGTATGAAGCTGCCACTCTCTCTCTCACTCTCTCGAGTCCTACAGCTGTATTCAAAGCATCTATCGCGCTGATGCCTTTACACATGAATAAGAAGTATGCCAAAGAGTATGAAGCTGCCACATACCCAAAAGTGCCTGGCAAATGCACACAAAGCAGGGGCTGAAAACACAAGCTACTAGCCATAGGGGTGCCAATGTTTCCTGGGTCTCAAGGCATCAGGTCCTTTATTAAAGCCCTCCTTCCTGCAGCTTTAAGTAGATGTTATATTAAAAGGGAGGCTTATCCCTTCATTAAAAGGGAGGGGAAAGGACGTTTCTGGCATCACTGCAGAGAAAAGCTTAGAAAAGCGGGACCCCAGTAAACCCCAAAAGTTCAAAAGCGAGAAAGGAAATTGAAAGAGAACGTACTTGGAGAGGGAAATTCTAATGTATAAGTTGCAACACATGGGGCAAACAATTTTTTACTCCACACCAACCATCATCACAACTTCGACAAGCTACAGAACTTGCATGGCAACTTTAAGTCCACTCCCACTATCACTTTTTTTCATACAGCTCTTTCCTGGACAGCTGTTGTGAATGCCTGATGCAGTGGCCAACCTGTGGTATGCATGCCCCAGTGGCATGGACAGCCGCTGCCTGTGGCATGTGGCATACTGGGGAGGGGACAAGAAGTACAGCTGCAGATTGGGCAGAATACAAAGCCAAGCAGCAAATCAGGCTGAGAGCACAGGGAAAGAAGCAGAAAGCAAAGCAGCAGATCAGACAAGGAACAAAGATCAATGCAGCAGATCAGGCAGGGAGCAGAAAGCAGAGTGGCAAATCCACAGGGGAAGGGGATTGGAGTGGCACTTAGGTAGGTGCACAGTTAATTTGTGGCACACAAAAAGGTTGTTCACCCCCCAATGCAGTAATAGATTGGTACTTGATAGCTTGGACTTGTCTTAGAGGAATGAATGTAGAGAAGTACTTAGGGCAGTTTTTCCTGGGCAGATGATGTTAGGCCAGCATCCATAACAGAGTACCATTAAGGCTGCAGTTCATAGTAAGTGTGATAATGGTATCCTGTGTGCTGACAAGCCAGTTCTTCCATAGCTCAACTCATCACCCTTGCTTTCATGGATTTCTGTTAGGTATTGTGTTCCTGTGCACTAACTTCTAGGCTTTATTCATGCTTATTTAAGGCTTTGGGTTTGGATGAGGTGCAGGCAGAAGTTTAGTTGCAGATGAGAATGCCTTTTGAGTCATTCCTTGCAAATTAGTGCTTTATTGCAGGATAAAACCTAAGAGAAAAGTTTTGTTTCTGGCATAGAAAGATTTATGTACAACTACCTTATCATCTGCCAGTCAGGTTTTAATAATCCCAATCTCCATTAATCACTCAAGCTTGTGCATGTAGACAGACCCAAATCAATCAAAGTTTATCCACACCTTGACTCCATCAATCAAGTTTAGAGCACATAAACTTCCATTTTTAACACAGATAATATTAAAATGGCTCTAAGTAAAACATTTTAAAAATAAAAATAATAATTAAAAACCCTATCCATTGCACCAGATACACTACTAAATCTCCTGAGATCTGTAGCTATTAACAAGAAACTTGGTTTAACAGTGAAAAACCAAGGACTACCAAGGACATTTCCAGCAAAAACTCAATTCCCAAAGCTTTCTGTTAAGAATTAAGAAACTGAGCAAAAACTACACGACTAATGCCAAGGTTAGAAAAATAGCCTTATGTGACATTTAACACCAATTACCCCTTTATTTTCAGAGAAAAATAAGGAATTCATTGTAGATGTGATATCTTTTATTAGACCAGCTGAGTAGATGGAACAAAGTTCTTTCAGGCAACCACAAACTTGCTAAGAACTTTGTTCTAACTACTCAGTTGGTCTAATAAAAGATAACACATCTACTTAAAAAAGCTTGCCTGCCTATGTCCTTAGACCAACATGGCTACAACCAAAAACCCTGCAGGAATTCATTGTCCATCTTAAATTCTTCAGGAATTTACATGGATGTTTACCTGTGTAACAAGTGTGCTTAGCCAAAATCAATTTTCAGCAACCATCATTTCACACATAATAAAACAAAAGCCATATTAGCACAGCTCTTCCCTAGGATTAAAACATGATAGAAGAGTCTACACGGTTGAAAGCTCTTACTGTTGAGATATGAGGAATTCAGTGCATTAGCTGCAGAAGCCTTGAGATAAGTAGAATCTTAAATTCATGCAGGGCTTAAAAGGACCTCTACAGGTCATATACTCCAACCCTCTGCTCTGAGGCAGTATCAGAGAACCCAGACCAAGACCAGTATGCCTGCCAGATACATTTGTCTGCCCTGATATTAAAGAGCACTACTGCTTGGGATTTTGCTACCTCCCTAGGTAATCTGTTCCATTGCTCAACTAACTTTATATTTATGAAGTTATTTTCTTAATATCTAGCCTCAGTAGTCCCAATCTTCACAAGAAGAAAACATAACTATAAAGGTACAACAAATGTTCTTCTTAAGGCATGTTAAATAAGGCAGTTATGAATCTATATTAGATTCATTCTTCTTATGCTGAAACATACTTTTAAGTCAGTCACATGAATCAGGAAAATCAAACCTGCAAACCTAGTATGAGACAACCCTTTGCATACAAATAAATTCATTTTATTTGTATATAAAATTTGTATATATATTATTTGTATATATAAATTTCATTTAGGAATAAGGTGTTTACACATATTTGTAAAATAATATTCAGCTATAACTTAGTTTTTACATGAATCTTAGATTCTGTGTAATTTTTTGATAAAAATATTGTTTTCTTAACACTGCTCATGTAAGGTGTGATTTCAAGTCTGTGTCTATCACCTATAACTATATCAAACTATATCAATATCTATATCAGGTAGATAGATAGATAGATAGATATGCAGTGATTGCATAAGACTAGAAAGTATATATTAGGGGTGTGCAAAGCTGGCCCTATTCAATTCAGATTTGTATTTGACCTAATTCAGGGACAGTGATTCGATTTGTTGATTTAGATCACACCCCCTCCCCGGCTTGGCGATTGGCCATGGGGTACCCCGGGTGCCCCCCCAGACCCAGGAGGCACCAGTCGCCGAGCTGGGGAGGATGTGGGGGGGGACCCAGCACGCTCCCCGGTGGATCTGGAAGTGGACCAGAACTGCTTCTGGTCCACTTCTGGGTCTGTTGCCACTGCGCACTGGGGAGCCCCCTGGGCTCCTGTGGGACACACCATGTGCCCCGACATCGCAACATTCATGAGCCGCCTGATACCTAGAGGTATGTAGAAAAAACATTTAAAACTGTGTATATTTCCAAATCTCCAAATCTTTCCGAATCTCTCTGAATTGATTCAGACAGTTCCAATTTGATTTGGAGAGATTAAAGGGTTCTCTGATTCAATTCAGATTTGGAGATTTGGCCACCAAATCGGGCCAAATCTCTACTGAATCGAATTGGACCAAAGCTTTGCACAGCCCTAGTATATATGATGTCCAAAGAAGAGAGACAGGGTTTTACCTAAGTAATCCTTAAAATGATTTCCTTATTTAAATCTAACCCTCTACACGTTACCAAAAGACTAGTGTTCCAGCTCTGTTCATGGTTATATTTCTGTCACTCTAAAAGAGTGCAGAAAAAATGATTTGCTATACTCATCCATTATTTATTTATTTGATTTCTGTGCCACCTGTTCCCAAAATTGTTCAGGATGGCTCACAGAAACAAAGAAACAGAACCAGATAAATTAATGAAACAATAATAAATCAGTTCCACAGAGACTACCGAAAGTTCAGCCCCACCTGCTAAAAGCCTGCCCAAATAAAAAAGTTCTTACACTTCTGAAAGATGGCCAATTTGGGACATATGGGTGTGTATTCTGCATATTTTTCATTCATTCAGATTCCAAATTCATAGATTTCCAAATAAGAAAATAGCTTATGAGCCCAAAGATTTGCTTTCTGTTGTATCCAGTGAGTGACCAGGGACATTTAATTTAATATTGTATGCCTCAATTTTCCCATCTGCAAAGTGGATCTAAAAATATTTATTTTCCGTTTCTACAGAGCTACTGATATTTCTTTGAGTGAGCATACTTTGGCATTTTCACACTGTTTCAAATACCTTGTAAGATATTTTGTTCCAATACCATTGCATGCTTTCTCCTGAATAATAACCAGAGCTAGAGATATACTGCTCTAATGATCGGTTTTAATTCATTTAAATCATAATAATACATAATAGCTGCAGCTGAGTGAATTTCTACAAGAAATTCTGAAGAAGTAAATCTGAATATTTTATAAATAATTTACATCATATGCAGATGTTCTTACAAAAATGTTTACCATTTGGGAGTGTTTATTCTCCTTGATATTAAAAAAAGACCCAACAACTTCCAAGACAACATTTCCAAAAATAGGCATTTGATTTTTGTATCTTTAGAATTTTGGCAATACTTTGTTCACAATGCATTAGAATTTAGACCTATCTGTTTGGTTCATTTTGCAGTATAGAATGTATACATAAGAGTTATTAATAAGTAATCTGAAAGTGGGCAAGCTAAAGGTTACAGGGGTATATTTAGGATGAGAAGGGTACTTACTGTGTCTGAATGAAAGAATGATAGGCAAAAAATACCATATAGTAACTGATACATAAAGGCATGTTTTAGTGAAATTCAAAGTCATGAGCCAATTCTGGTGAGTGGAATTTAATAGAACTGGTGTTCATAAATGGTCAAACATATTCTGAAATTACACTGTTTGAAAATTGGTTCCACAATTCTTATGTTAATATTTATCATTGTATAGAGCAGTTCCAGTTCATACAGTAAGAATGCAAGACTGAGCTTCAAATCTGGCATTTCAGTACTCCCGTAATCTTACAAAGAGTTTTGCATATAACTTCAAAGTGAATGGGGCTACAAGAGAATGGGACTACTCACATGTAGAGAGTTACACATGTGCGTTTTATGTTTGAGAAGTAGGGCATTTGATTTGGAACCTCCAAGAAAAAAGAAAAGGTGCTGAGAAATGGTGCTGGTGATTCAGTAGATGGCAGTCTTTCCTCAGACTGATACTTAAACCAGGGTTTCACCATCATGTTAGGGGAAAATGTGCCTAGAGATCTTCTATTTGAGATTATTTCTATAAGCATAATTTTTAAAATCCTAACTATTTGTTTGTTAAAGATCCCAAATAATTTTTCAAAAGATAGGATGTATGCTCAAAGTTTTGGATATATTCCAGTATGAGGGTGACTGTTTTTCCTCTCATAAACTTTTTTTTTTGCCTTAGTAGGACATCATATTCTTCCCTTCCTAATCCAAAATAGATTATGTAGTGTTGTTGATGGTGTAATAACTGCCACTATCCACCTGAGAAGTGGCTACAGTATAATGTTGAGTGAAATTAAATTTAATGACCATGCTTTTGTATGTACACGCATGTGTGCTTATGTGTGCTCTATTATTCTGTAAAGTATTCAAGGCTTGCAAACCATAACTAATCAATAAGCAATATTACTCTTTAAAGCCCATTTTAAGTTTATTTTACATTACAGTATACACAAGCAAAATTCCTGGGAACTTGTTTAGCATCTAGGTTAGCATTTAAAAAAGTGGGGAGGATGGTATTTTTTCCCTTCTCATGTCATCTGTCAGACAAATAATTTCCAGTGCTTGTTCTTTATACAAGGCAACACATAGTATGTTCAAATTATTTAAAAGTCTGTTTAAAGAGGCTTTATATTGTTAAAGAAGTAAACGTTTAGGGCCCAAAGTATATTTGATAAACATGAATAGTGTTTATTTAATAGCAACCTGAAGAGGAATGTCAAAACTGAAGAGAGGTATGCAGAAAGTAAAATGTAAATTATTTTTTCGGTGCCAATTTGATATAATCGCATCCTTTGCTGTATATTATATTCTGAATCCTGCTATATCCGTAGATGAAACCCAAAGTTAAATTCAACAGAAATTTCACATGAATGCAAAATAATCCATTTTATATAATCCATCATTTTAATATAATATATATAAAAAAAAAACAATAGAAGAACAACAGAGTGAGTTTTGAGCCAGGTTTTGCTTGCTGAAAGGTGGAGCTAGGAAGGGGAAATAAATACACTGAAACCATAAAAAAATGAAGTTTCATTATAAATTAATAAGACTTTCCCCCCAAAATTAAGTCTAGTGGCCATTTAACTGAATGGGAGGCTTTCTATTAACTTGGTTAGGTTTTGAGTAAGAATTTAACAGAGAACCTCTGAAGACTTCAGATTCTGTTTGTCTGCATTGTTTAACTCCTTTGTTTATAAACATTAGGTCACTGAAGCTGATTCTGCTCTTATTTACACTGGTTTTATATTGGGATGAAACTCTACCTTTACTTCATTTACGCCAATGTTACAGAACTCCGAATTAGACCACGTACTTTCCACTAACGTTTCATACTAGTTTTAGAATGATATGGATGAATGTTGCAGGGTAAATAAATACAGGCAGTCTGGCCTGCAACAAATGTGATGCTTGTTAGAACCCTAATAAATGGGGGGGGCGGGGGGGGTTGTTTTTGTTTTTAGTATTTGCATTGCAATAGTGGCCAAAAGCTCCAGTCAAGTCAAATCTAATTATTCTTGTTACTCAGACAGAAACATGAAGATAATGCCCCTTGCTCAAAGAACTTACAAAGCATTGTTACTAACATAAAGGAATGCAGATTTATTAAACTCACCACTGGCACAAGTAACCAATTCCAACCATGGTGATGGTGTCATACTCATTTACATCAATGGTGCCATCATGACTGTTCATTATTAAAATGCCAGATATATATATTTTTTAAAGGGTGTGCCACATTCCTACTGGAAAAAATCACTGAAAAATATATTCAGTCTGTTTCTTCGGTACAGAACACTACAGGCATATTTTTTATTCAGTCAACTCAGCATGCAGCAGGCTGAAGCTTAAATGCCTTTTTAAATTATTATAATTA
>NW_005842589.1:864417-868737 GCF_000455745.1 Alligator sinensis
CTGTTCTGTGTTTTGGCTTTTGTAATGACAAAATGATAATCTATTTAATAGATCATTTATATACAAACAACATCATATTTGTTTGAAAACCAATGTTATCATGGATATTGTTTAAACAAAGAGTGACCTGTCCCTGAAATCTTTTGGTTTTATGTTTAACAAATGAACCATTCAGAATCAGCTATCTCCTTGCCTTCATATGTAGTATAGGAAGGAGTATTAGAGTGTCACCTAGTGGATTGTTCAGAGCATCTATAAGAAATAAAAGCTAAGAAGGACAGAAATCCAAATGGTATTCAATAAATAAATGTAATGTCATACAAATGAGCCCTGTTCAAAATTTCTCTAGACAATACAAAGGCTGCAACAGTGCATCACTGTTCTGTAATACCTGCTTTTGGGACTTGATTTGTGTCTCATGATATATTGGCCTTGAATCCTCCCTAAAATATATATTTTGGCATTGGAGGAAGCCTGTCAAAACAAAAAACCTAAAAACTGCAGGAAAAAAATATATTCACAGTTTAAATAGTATCAGTTTAATATTCTGAAGGATATATGTTTTCAAATAAGTTATACAAGATTCATTTTAATTTATAAAGAGCTTCTGATTAATAATAAAAGAAATAAAATGATACATCATATACTTAATTTCTGTCAATTACATTTTACTAGACGGGTATATTTTGTGCTTTTCAACAGGCCATCAAAACAAGGTTTTATAAGTGATAGATGTATTAACTCGAGACTCTTTTACATTTATAATCCATGAATAGTTAAATTTGGCAATCTGTAGCTGAAAAGAATTACATAAACTATCCATTTTATTTCTTTGATTGAATTACTGTACATATTTAAAGCAGACGCCACTTAAGTACAGACTACCTGCAGTGAATTAACTCTGTCAAATGCAAAGCAGAACTCCAAGCAACTAAAAATAAACAGCCAACTCACCCAGTACAATATACAATTGCATGTTGAAAGTTAAAATAACCAGCCTACTTGCACAGGACAATTTATAATTGTATGTTGAAAGCCTATCTGCTTCCATATATTTAGCCTCCTTTAATTAAAAAAATGTTTGGTATTGTCTTAAGGCCATGCTCTTTCCTTAGTTTTGGTGGGAGGAAAAGATAAAAATTCCTCATGACAGCAGTCATAGAAGTGCCTTTTTATACTACTGAGTTGGAGCTTACTTCATTACTTTCATGGGCAATGGTGGGGAGACAAGAACCTTCCCTTCCACCCAAGATAGCATACAGGTTCATTGCTATCAGCAACGCATTACCTGCCAACAGAAACAGTGCATACATTGCTTTTGCTGGAAGTGCATAGCAAAGAAAAAGAAGAAAATAAAAATATATACTTTAGTGGCCCTAGTACTCTGCTAAGGGAAGGCAGAGAACTAGGAGTGGAAGTGGGGAGAGAAGGTGGGGAACTGACTATGCTTCTTCAATGAATGAGCAGTGAACAAGCATGAATAAGCTATGTTTGAGCCCTTTCCAATGGATTCTGTTTATATATCTTTGCAGAAGTTACACATTATAATTGTGCATGACAGATACAAAATAAGATGCAGAGATAGAAAGGGGGGAATTGTATTTTTTATTCAGCTGAAGCAATTTCTTTTATTTTGGGGCATTTCATTTAATTTTCAGGTTGAAATGTTCAAATAAAACGTTTTGTAATTTTCAAAATGTCACCCCATTTTTGGGCAAAACTTTTCACCAAATTTGACCTACATTTGGAAGTGTTTTGGTACCCATGAAACTGTGTTTTGGTGGCTATATTACTAATTGAAAAAAATCATTCAGCCCTACACATAAAGCTCGGTAAGGCAAAAGAATAGTTATAAGTTCTTCTCTTTTTCTCAGAAAGGTAAAAGAAAAAATAGTAATTCCTCTACATCAAAATACTCAACTCACTTCAGAGCGAAAAACACAATTAAAATTTATAATTAGAGTTTAGAGGAATATAACTGTTTACTTAAATAAAAGGGGGAAAGTGACAAAATGTGGTATCTTCTTTGTGATAAGACTATTTACTTATATTCTTCTACTGAACATTCATTCTGTTGTTTAACAGTAATGGTAAAAAAACCCCAAAACAGACTGATTGACATTTGAATTGTGGAATTAAATCTTATAACAAGAAATCTCTCTCTGATGAATTCATCTAATTAATTTACACTTCATTATAATAAAAATATGAGGAGTTTATGATCGTGTGTTGATCATCAAAAACTAATGACTACCCAGGACTACCCAGGATGAATGTATAAAACCATCTTCAGAAAGCTTGAAAGAAGACTTAATTGGGATGTGAAAAAGTGAAGCGAGATTAATAGGAAATCAAAATCAGTAAGTGAATTCAGTAGATCAGTAACCTGATCAGTTATGGTACTTTGTCCCCAAATTATTAAGAACATCCAAAATATTATAATACAGTTTTGCAAAATTTTCTGGATTATTTAGGTTTCTGAGTGATCTTAGAAATAGTGGTAAAACTATTCCATATGTACCCCATATATATCACCATATATTAGTAAGCCCAAGCTCTGCAGAAAAAGGATTAGCTTGACAGGGTACACACAATATGATCTAAAGCATATAATAATTAAATTAATCTTGTGGCTATTATCTCCAATTAGAAGACATTCTATGCACACAGGAGTCTGCTGTACTTTTAAAGTTGCCTTTTGCAATTCAATGTATGAAGCAACAGAATATCTGCTTGTCTTCCTTTTGCATCTCCTTTTCTGCTCAAGGTCAGCCTGACCTGCCTGGTACAGGAAAATATGAAGGGACCCTGGCTTTCAGCCAACTACATTTCAAAATCAAAATTAGCTTTCCCTGGGTACATCTGCACATGTGCTTTACTGTGGAGCAGACTAATTAGCTCCACAGTAAAGTATCACAGTCTACATGTGTGCTGGTATTAGGGGTGCAGTAGACTAGTTAACTCTGCCATAGGATAGTACTATTGGGGACAGTACTATGTAAGGCGGAGTACTTTACTGTGGTGAAAAACATGTGTAGAAGGTGACCAGGGCTGGAAATTGCACCTGGTCAGCCCAGGGAGCAGGGGACCAGATCCCTGCCTGCTGTCTATCCACATGGCTCTCCCTCCACTGCCTGACACCACCACCTGGAACCCCTTGTGTCCTAAACGGGAAGCCTTGTGTATACAAAACAACCAAAGGGACAGGACTTTCAGCATGTTCTTCCTGACCAAGCAGAAATAGGACAGGGATGCACCTTAGAAATTATCTAGTTCTGAGAGATATAACATTTTATAGGTGACAGCCTGTTTTGTCAGATGCTATCTATGTATGGACTCATGGGTCCGTGCATAGCATCTGATGGCTAGAAAATAGTACTTAAAGGTTTGCTTTTTGGAATTGGCTTATAGGTAAAGTAGATATTAATTAGAATAATGGTCCAAGGCAACAGCAAGGGTTAACTGATTTCTAAAAACCTGTTTGTGACAAAGTTTCCTTCAAGGTCCACTGTGTCTGACACAGACAAGCAGCAAGCAGACACTTAGGTGGGGAAATTGAAGACATGTGCCACACTATTCAATAACATGAACAGTGTACCCAAACAGAGATAAGGGACTCTGCAGGTCACAGTGCCAAACTGCAGAGCCCTTGGGATTTCCGATTTTGGTAAGCAGACCAAATTAGGAGGACACCGGAAAGAACAAAATTAGGACATGTGCATGTGATGGGTTTGTGAAACAAAGGAATATGCTGACAGGACAGAGCATGGACAGTATGACGACCATAGGGAAACCAATACCCAGAGATGAAGAGTCATTAGAGAAGGAAAAGGATAGAAAAGGAGGGATTTCAGAGCAGCAAAGGGTCCCCAAGAGGGTCCCTGAGGCCACCACAGACAGACAGCACACCAACAGCCCATTTCATCCACCCCACTGAGAGGGTATGGGCCTCAGCCTTCAACCTCCAGGCTGCTGACATCTGGCATTCAGGAAAGAACCTCGGTGAAGCCCGCGTATTGGCCAGATGTGCTTTCCCTCTTATGACAGCTCTAGGACTGGTAGATATATATTTGTTTGCATAATTCTTATCTGCTATAACTGTGTATCAATAATATTTGCCTATTATTGAATGGAGAGGTCGTGGTTGGTCTGAGGATTTGGGTACACCCAGAACAAGGTATCTGGGTCATAAATCCAGTGCCAACAGCATCTAATGAAATAGTGGGCTGTCACCTATGAACCAGTTAGTCTCTAAGGGGATACCCTGCCTCCCCTGCTTTCTGCCTGCCTTCAAACTAACAAGGCTAACTACCTCTCTTT
>NW_005842589.1:868747-891985 GCF_000455745.1 Alligator sinensis
ATTTCTTCACTTTCATTTAAAAGCTTAGCTGCTTCTCCTACTGCTGAATAATGTGCTGGAGAACACTGTGACTATGAAAAGGCCATAAAGTAGTGATGGTCTCTAATGGCTCAAAACATCATTTCTGTTCATACATAAGAAAGATGTTTCTGATGTGACAAAGCATTACCTCCTTAACCCACAATTCTCAATTGTGAAAGCCTAAGAGTTCCCTGCTTCCAGACATTATGTAGCCAGCACAGCAATATGGAGCAAGTATTCTACCTTTGGCTCAGGAGTGTAACCAGTGGTGCATAGACCCACCAGTTTCCTCAAAGACTGTAAGGAGAGCAGAGAATCTCTTTAAACCCTAATGCTGAAACAAGGCAGCAGCAGAACAGCGGTGTAGTTAGAGATGAATAGGATGATATGATCTTGCCTTCCCATTTATGACAAATCAAACTGCAGTTCCTAGAAAAGCAGGTGAAAGAAGTAGCAAGACATGAACATTGTGAATTAGGTTGTGAAAACAATGAATGGTTTATTTAAAATCACAATATTTAGGAAATATATAATTGTGGTTTGTTTTATTTTCTTCCTACCTTTGAGCCTTTAGAGGTCACATTTTTAATCTTTCAGAGCCATGAGCTCTAAAAAACTTCCTCTTTTTTATGTTGAAAGTTCAGATTCTCACACAATGACAGTATGATTCCAAAGCCTAAGGGACCTAACACTGGAAGAGTTGGCAATACTGAGATAGAATATCTTGGCTGTATTCAATGGCCTCTTCTTACTAGTAAATGAGACTATTCATACAAGTAAGAGTTTGGAGAATTTGGTCCCAAATACTGTACAGTTAAATGCATTAAAAACTACTTTGGAATTTTACTTTTTTTACCTAGTTTAAAAAAAATAAATGAGCTTGACCAAGGCCTTATACATTGGTGCAAATGAAATCACCTACATGTACAGTATAATGCTTCAATATAGATGCTGGGCTGGGCACTTGCATAACAGAAAGTAGGATTAAATCCATATATTTTTAATTACTGCAATACTTATTTAAGACTTTAAACGTGAAAAGGAGGTTTTGTTAACCTTGATCACTGAGATTAATCATAATGAAACAGTTATATTGAGATGTATTGTTTTAATTCACTTCATTATCTGCATACATTTTCAATAACGTAACATTTAAAAATAATCACCAAATCTCCAAGGCACTTTGGTTGGTCTTAAATTGGCTCATTTCCACCAATATTGCTTTTTTAGTGAAATATGCTCTCCTGCCCTCTGCTGATAGTTAAGTCTTAAAATCTCTTTAGATCTTTTTATCGGTTTTGGGGGTTAGGAAGAGTGAAGGGAGGGAGGAATCACTTAAATATTGAGGCATATCTAAGAGTCAGACACTACTAAACTCCATTGCAGCTAAACATCTATACAATAACCTGGCGAAATTATATAAAAAATTTAAGTAAAATTAAATTACTTCTTTCTAAAGTAATAATGAGCCCAAAATGGGATCTACACTTTATTCAGTCTTAAGATATGTCAACATTTCTCAGCCAAAATATTTGCCAAGCTATCAAATTGTGCTGGACTTTGCAGAGCCAAAGAGCTGCAGTATTGCAGGTACTGAATAACTTAAAACTCTCTGTATCAGCCACACAAGATATGAATCGTTTTTTAAAATGAATATATCTGACTTTAGTATTTCAAAGAATGCTCACTGAAACTATTGTGATGGATTTTTCTTATCCTGTTCTTGCAACATACCCACACACCCACTTGCAACATACCCACTTAGAAGTATAAATTACTGTGATTGTTTTAAACAATTATTAAAAATTATTCTATATATTCATTATGAATAACTTAATGGGGTAAGTCTGGTCCATAGTTTGTTTAGAAACCTTAGTGAAAATGACAGTGATAAACTGTGCAATTTAAGAAGTTTATATTGAAGAATTCAGATTAAATTATTTTATGGCATAATTACTCTAAAAGATGGGGGGGTAGTTTTGTTGTTGTTTTGGCAAGTAACATGTTTTCTTTTTCTTTAGAATTAGTGAGATGTTGCACATGATTTCATTGTGGAAATATGAAACTCAGTACTGCTGCAGACAATTCTGCAAATAGTACCTCACTGAAAGTTTCAGCATAATAAAATTTAAATATGAAGGTTGCTGCTAAGTGGCATTTTCTGAAGTGACTTTATGGTTTGAGGTTGACCTTGTGCAGTCACTTCATTAACTTTATTCTAACTATATATTGTACTGATAAAAGTTCAGGTAGGGAACAGAATGTCCTTTTGTCATGGATTTTTATCCAATTAATATATTCTGTTGTGGAATTATGATTGAATATATTCTTTCTCACACACACCAATAATTGCAAACAATTTCCAATGCTTCGTATCTTCAAATGTGTTTCTTGCAGACTTTAGAGGGGAGGTTTCAAAAGTGCTTAGTGGAGTTGGATGTTCAACCACCAATGAAAGTCAAAGGCAGTTAAGCATGCAACTCCCTTAGGTGCTCTTGAATATCCACCCTTAAACCTTTAATAAGAGTCCCTTGAAAGAGATTTTGCTCTAAGGGATAAATATGCTCATCAAAAATGCAAGGCAGATCTCAGATTAACTGTAGGTCTGAAGGCTTTTCTTGGCTACAATATGGAGATTTTTTTCTCTGGAGACTTGCTTTGTTGAAATAATGGCTTGATATTGCCTTCATATTATACTCAATGTATCAGACATATGGATCGGAATTAAATAAAATGTTCTGAAGACGCAAACTGTGATATCAGTGATAAATATTTTACTATTTTAGCACCTGGTGAAACAAGCCATTTCAAGCCCATAGTGTCACAATGGATTTGCACTTGAATGATTAATATATGTAGGTCCAAATATATTTGGTAATATACATGTTATCAGACCAACAACAGATTTAAGACTATTATGTAGATTAAGTCTAATCCCTAGAGGATTTTAGTTCCAAGAATCTGCTATGTCCCAAACTAGCAGTAGCTGGGGGTAACAACTCAGTGCCTGAGAGCAGGTGTGTGAGCCGAGCCATACCTGTCACTTTACAGATATGTATGGAATTTACCATTATGCAGACATCCATCTGCTTTCTTTTCAACCTTTCTACTGATCTACCACATTCCCGACTTTCAGTGTCATTTACTGTTGGAAAATGAAGAATCCAAGGGTTAAGCATTTTATATAATGTAATTAAATTTCCATCAGTGGGATTACATGATCCTTAGTTTTTGTACAAAGACACTGTCTGAAATAATTCCCTGTCAAACAATCTTTGAACTGTCTTTCATCCCTAGTCTTTCCTTATAAATATAAATGCACCACAGAGATTGTTAATCCTGATTATATATTACATATACTACCAGGTAACAGAATTACTAAAGAGGCTAGTGTCTTGCAGTTCAAACAAGATAATTTCAACTATCGCCATACTTGCCAGTCTTTCCCTAACTACGGAATGGATATGGACTCTTTATTTGAATAGCAGAGGACTAGAAAGGAGCATATCTACATCACAGGATCCATATTGCAAGCAGGAGAGGATCCACGCTGATGTTTAATGGCCTTGTACATAAACTTTCACAGACAACTATGATTGTCTAACAGTAGGATTTAGCTTGAAGTACAAATCTTCACACAGAACTCTTATCTATAGCCCTACCTGCCTTGCCCTTCTCCAACAGAAAATGATGCCCCACTCATTTAATAACTTTAAATAGTTGACGGCAAACTTTAGATATTTAGATGAAACTGATGGCACCTATTTTTCATTAAGAATATAATCTTGATGATTTTCTTATCTCAACGGACATAGTAGCAATCTTCCTTGATTCTCACAGTTTAAAAAAGCATTTAAAAAGTAAGAATTTAAGAACATAAGAAGTGCCATACTGGGTTAGACCAATGGTCCATCTAGTCTTGTATCTTGTCTCCAACTGTGACGGAAGTCAATGGTAGAAGGAAAGCTTGAACTGGATAGCTTCATTACCTATTCATTACCCTCCCTGGCAATTACCATTATAGGTTAAAGATGTCAGAGGAAATAGTTCCAACCATTCTGTTCAATAGCTATTAATATAACTACCACCCATAAATTTGTCTAGTTCCCTTTTTGAAGCTGGCTATGCCATCTACCTTTATTACCTCCTGTAGCAATGAATTCTGCAAGTTAACTATATGCATTGCATAAAAAATTACTTTCTCTTGTTAGTTTCAAACTAATCTCCTACTACTGTCAATGGGTACCCCCTAGTTTTAGTATTCTAGAACCTGGTGAACAGTGGTTCCCTGTTCACTTGGTCCACACACTTCATAATTTTATAGATCTCTATCATATTCTTCCTCAGCCTTCTTGTTTCTAAATGGAAGAGCCCTAGACTTTTAAATCTCTCTTAATGTAGCAACTGCCAGGCCCCTGATAATTTTGGTTGCCCTTTTCTGTATCTTTTCTAATTCTACTACTTCCTTATTGAGATGCGGTATTCAAGATGTGGGGGCATCATGGATTTTTATAATGACATGATGATGTTCTCTGTTTGATTTTCAGTTCCCTTCTTAATGATACCTAATGTTTTACTGGCTTTTTTGGTCACCGTTGCACATTAAACTGATGTTTTTATTCTTAGAGAACTATCTACAATGATTCCCAGGTCTCTTTTATGAGTTGTAATAGGCACTTCAGAACCCAGTATTGTGTATATATAGTTGAGGTAATTTTTTCCTAGGTGCGTTACCTTGCACTTGTTGACGTTGAAGTTCATCTGTGTTTTTTTGTCGACACACTTAGTTTGGTGAGATCTTTCTGCACCTCCTTTCCATCAGTTTGGGTCTTGACTACCTGAAATAATTTGGTATCACCTACAAACTTAGGGATTTCACTGTGAACCCACATTTCCAAGTCATTGATGACAATGTTAAAGAAAATTGGACCCAGCACAGATCCCTGTGGGACCCCGCCTCCCTCTACCCTGAAAAGTAACAATTTAGTCTAGTGGCATCCAAGCTTTTTCGCCCCCTGGGCTAGATGAGGGACATGAAGCCAGACCACAGGTTGGACTGGACCCCACATGCCAGGATCAGGACCCAGGACCCTAAGCCACCTCTGCCTACCAGGATTGGGTCATGGTTCCTAAGCCAGAGAGAGTACCAGGTCCCAGATGCCAGGTTCCCGCATCACCCCCCACCCAGTCTTGTGTTCTGGGATTAGCCTCTGGTGCCCCATGTTGCTCCTACCTGGTCCCATGTGCTAGGATTGGGTTCTAGGGCCTGTACCACCCTGTACACCTTTCTATTCAGGGCCACAGTCTGCAGAGCTCCCCATGAACCTGCGTGGAGCCCAATGGACCAGATGACATAACACTGGGGGCTGGATCTGGCTGGTGGGCCCGGGGGTTGAACAGCCTAAATTTAGCTGTACCCTTTGCTTCCTATCTTTAAATCAGCTCTCAGGTAGAAATAGAAGACTGAAAGGAAAACTACTTCCAAGGATGCAAGCTACCTGATGTTATATAACAGATATATGTGAGTAATAACAATAAGGAATTCATTCCTGTATTAGATTTATAATGCTGCACATTAAAAAGAACAAGAAAGCCTTTAAAGTTCCATTCACTCATTCTCTAAAATGTTCAGAGTCTTTAAACATCAGCACCATAAATACTTCACTGTGGCGATAATAGAAAAATAGTTCAAATTCATTAAGTCCTTAGGCATGGACTTTCCTAACAATAATGGTCAGAGCTGTTATATCTTGGAAAAACCAAGTAGTAGTTTTTATTGCTGGTCTTTTTAGTGAAAAAACAAGTAGGCGAATGTGCATGTGTGTGTAAAACTGCTGGCAACTGTAGTAAAATGTTTGAGATGGATTCCTGATAGGCACTCTGATAATAATTTTCAAGCAATTATTATTTCCTTGATGGAAACGATTTCCTCCAATCTGTCTCATTACTTTAGTTAATGTTATATCACAGGATGATTGATTTTGGGTAAAGGTTTCAAGAGAAGTGGTGAATTCTCCATTCCTTGATATCTTCAAATTGAAGCTAGATGGCTTTCTAGTAGATGTGCTTCACCAAATACAAGTTCCACTTTGCTGCACTGAGTACAGGGATAAATAAATGAAATTAAAGGTCTGTGTTACACATAAGGTTAGACTACATGATCCAGTGATCCCTTCTGGTCTTAAAAGTCTATGAACCATAGAAGTGGTATAACTCAAAAAGCCTCTTGTTACTTATGAAATGCTGATTAGTTTTCAACATATTACACAGATGTATATGCATACACATTTGCATATAAGTGTGTCTTTGAGGCTGTCTTTAATCAACTCACACCTTACAAAGGTCACATACTTGTTCTGTAAGCATACAAACAGGGAAGTCCACACTGCTGAGATGGGGGAAATAGTTCACACTTCAGCACATCTTTATTTTATAGTTTATAGACTAATGTGAAAAAAAGCTTCTCCTAATGACTGTAAAGGTTATGGGAATTTTTGTATCTTTCAGTGTAGTCGTGTTTTCAGTTGATTACAAGTAAGGTTGGAAAACAGATGCTTTAATGAAACATCTACCATGATTATACTGAATACAATCACATACTACTCAGGATGGCTGCGGAAAAAGTGAAACAAATACAACACATCAAATGGTTCCATGAAATACATAATTAAAGGTTTTCTGGTATGCAGCTTAATGGGGAACAAAGAATAAATCACATAAAATAAAAGCAAAATGCTAACAACCCAATTTCATGCAGAATTCCAGCTCCCAAAAGGTTTGAAGCCTCAGGCACTTAAAATTTACTGTTCTCATTCACAGAAATGATTTGCAGACTTAAAGGAATATTTCTCTCTCTCTCTGGATCAAATGATCCATCTGTTTACTAAAACAATTCCCTGCAAAGCTAAAGGGGTCACATCAGGGTAAAACCTCCCTCTTAGCTAAGAGTAACCCAAACAGGGTGTCAACTGAGACTATTCAAAATATAAGGTGACATCAGATAATGTTTGATTCTGCTCAGATTCTGTGTTCTTTGAGCTACAATATTCTTAAGCTGAAGGCCTAAATGAAACCTTTTCTTGGAATGCAGAGTACATTAATAATTGTTTACATTTCTACATCATTATGTTAGATTCATGCTGTCAAGCTGTATCGATAAAAACTTTCTATGTAGAAAAGAATATACGAAGCTACTTAAAACCAACAAAGAACTCCTCTGTCAGTAGGTTATGAATTCATAAGTTAAACCAAAGTAATATTCACAAGATAGAGCTCGTTCTTTACTGTCCCATATTATACAGTAATGAAAACAGTACATTTCAAATTGCTAATTGTCAGTGAGGATTGAAATGTTTTAATAAATAACTTAGAAAAATATTATTAAATCTAGCACTGGCTAAGTTCATAAGATACGTACCAACACACTAAATGATAGGCAGGAAAAACTATTGAGCTGATATTAAAATATGCTTCATGTTAAAATCAAATAAAATATTCATGATTTTTTTTTGTTAGCGTTACAATACTGCTTTTATAGGAGTCAACGGAAAAGTCCTATTACTGAGAGAAGGGCCATACACTAAAAATCAGTGCTCTTCTTGGTCCCTTTCTACAGTCAGAAACAGAAGAATAACTGTGATACTTGAAACACCATCCTAATTAGCAACAAAGCATGGGAAGCAGAGAAATATAAAATAACGCAACTCCCACCAGTGTGAGGTTTTCTTTTCCACACAACTGAATTGAAACAGCAAAATAATTTTTTTTACTAATACTACTGTAATGATATAGTCCAGTATAAAAACTTGAAACCAAGTAAAATTTGTAAAAGCTTTAAGTATACAGACAATGCATGTACATAGTGTACATATATACAAATATACATGTATTGTATGCATATGCAATATAAATTGAACATTTGGGTAAAATCCAACAATAAATCCCAATCTGATCCAATTCGCAGTTAGTTTATTGATAATGTAACATGCAGCCAACATATTTTTAGTAGCATTTTGTTATTTTACATTATGTACACATCTGCTTCATTAACTAAAGGTGGAAGACCAAAAAGAAACAAGCTGTGGGAACCAGCATGCCTAATACATGAATTAATATATGCCCCTTCCAAGATCATTTCTTTTACCGAGGAGTCATATTTTCCTAAGGGACAATCTTAGTGTGCACTCAGAGACACGTTAGCCGTGTCTATATGAGACAACAACTGCACAGTTGTTATTGCACAGTTATTTAGTACTTGCATAACCAAGTTCTAAGTGACTGCACAGTAACCAATATGGGGTCCTGTATTTACCAGAATCCAAGATAACTCTAAATTTAAGATGACCTCCCAGTGATTCTAGACAATTAGAATCTAAATCTACAATTAGAGTCTAATTTTTGGAGGGCTGTCTTAAATTTGTTCATCCCCATTTCTGCAGCAGGATGGCAGATGGAGGATGGGGGCCAGCATATGGGAGTCAAGGGGCCTGTCCCTTACCCTTTGCCGCCTCTCCTGTACACCACATACCATCCACCCTTACTGCCTGCCTCCCCCACCTCTACAATGCCTGGACATTCCTGTCTTCTCCTCCTGTGATGCCCATACCTCCTGCTACCTGTTCCCCCCTTCCCCAGTTTCTGCTCCCCCTACTTGGTCCCCCTGCCACTTGCCCTCCCCTCTCATCCCACTCATGCCTGCACCCCTTGATGCCTTTCCGTCCCCACGGTGCCTGAACTCCTTAGACATTTCCCCCCAAACTACTTGCCCTGCCTCCTGCCTGCCTCACATGCCACCTCCCCTCTGCTCTCTGCCACCCCCCTGCTTAACCCCCACTGTCACTGCTGCTTACCTTCCCCTTGCAGTCTCTGGCTTCTGCTGGGGTCCTGCTCCAGCCCTGGGCAGCACCTGCTAGCTCCAGTCCCAGTCTAGCTACACAGCAGCTGTTATGGCAGTGGTAGCTTCAACGCCAGCCCTGGAGCTAGGGTGAGAGTTGCTACCACTGCTATGATACAGATGCAGTACATGCTCTGTGCTCCCTGCTCCCAACCAGAGTGGGGCCCACCCTGACCTGGAGTTATGAAGGTAAGGTAAGCAGCGTGTAGGGTGCCAAGACTATGGCGGGGGAGGGGGGGATGACAAGTGAGGGGGCAGTGTCTGTGGCTCCAACTCTAACCCTCCTCCCCATGTGTGTACTCATATATAAGATGAGGGGCTTCCCCCATGTTGAATGGTGGAAAAAACCTTGTTTTATATTTGAGTAAATACAGTACATGTGAAGCCCATATGTAGTTTTTGCATATTATAACTTGTTCCGTGTCAGGTTTTCTGCATTTTATAATTTGTTATATTCAATTACTTATTGGTAAGGGTTTTTTTAAAAAATCTTTCATTCTTCATTCTACCTTCCCAACAAAAGCTTGTGTGCTATATTTGGGGGGGGGGGGAGGTTCCCAATATTCATGTTTTATTTCTCGTATGTTTAATGTTCATCTCTAGCCACTGAACTTAAGAGACATGTAGTTCATTTGCCTTATGACCTCATTGTCCTGTGACCATCTCCTTGGTGAGATCACTTTTGCCCTGAGGAACTGTATCAGATTAGTGGGAGAAGAGACCACAGATTCATGCTCCATCAGCTACAAATAAAACATTAAGATTTGGGATGAAGTGACTCACAGTGAAGTGATTTTGTTGTTGTTGTTGTTGTTAGGAAAACAAAGTAATTTTGATTAAATTACGTTGTCTCATAGGAAATTCACTTTGTGGCGCCTCTGTATTCTGTTGAAAGACTAAAAAAAAGATGGTACAGAGTAATTACTGTGTATTTTCTGTCACAAAACCTGCTATTTTGCTCTAAAACACACCTGTCCCAATTGGCAGCCTGCAGGCCACATCCATAGATTCATAGATTCATAGACGTACCTATAGATACATCAAGTCCAACCCCCTGCCCCAGGCAGGAGAGAATACTGGGCTCATATGACCCCAGCTAGGTAATTATCAAGCCTCCTCTTAAAGACCCCCAGGGTAGGAGCCAGCACCACTTCTCTTCGAAGTTGGTTCCAGATCCTAGCCACCCTGACTGTGAAGTAGTGCCTCCTGATGTCCAGCCTGAACCTACTCTCAAACAACTTATGGCTGTTATTCCTTGTTACTCCAAGAGGTGCTTGGGGGGAACAGGGTCCCCCCTAATAAGTTTATAGATAGCCACCAGATCCCCTCTCAGCCTTCTCTTGTGGAGGCTGAACAGGTTCAGGTCCTGTAGCCTCTCCTTGTAGGGTCTGCTCTGCTGTCCCTGGATCATGCGCATGGCCCTCCTCTGGACCTTCTCAATGGTGGCCACATCCCTCCTAAATTGTGGTGCCCAGAACTGGATGCAGTACTCCAACTATGGCCTGACCAGTGTCACATAGAGTCCCCCAGCCCGGAAGGGGTTAAAATGTGACTCCTGGGTCCCTGCCTGACTGCTGCTCCTGAACCAGCTGTGGCTGGGATCTCCAGGCTCTCCTCCCTCCTAACCCCCAGTCCTGGCCTGGGCAGCTGGGCAGATGGGTTGGTTTATCCCTGCTACACATGTGGCCAGGAGGAAAGGTGGTTGGTCATGCTTCCCACATGGCGAGGAGATAGAAGAGTAGCATGGCTACTCTTGCTGCCCATGCAGCAGGTGGGAGCCAAGCTACTGCTGCTGCATGCATGGTCAGAGGGAAGCCTCTGGTTTGCCTATGCTGTGCATACAGCCAAGGAGGAGGCTGCACTGTGTTGGCAGTGGAGGGGTGCCAAGTGGCCCACGCTGCTTCCACAGCAGGGGAGATCTGGGCTGCTCACACTGCCCACAGTTGGAGGCAGAACTGCTTGCATGGCTGCGGGGCACAGGGATCTGTGGGACAGCCCTGCTGTTAACCAAGATTGGGACTTCTCCCATAATCTGAAATCTAAAATAAAACGTGTATATATACACAACAGAGTTTTAAATAGGAAACTTGAATGTTAGGATGTTATATATAAAACAGATTAATCACTATAGTCTTTTCAGAGTGATGCAGAAGAGAAGAGAAAAAAGGCTGGGGGTGGGGTGAGGGCTGGCTTATACAGTGTCTTAATTTCTTGACTTCCTTACCAGTTGTACAGGGAGCTACAGAACTTCTGGGTACTTCACAAAAGCATATTTTTCATGACCAGTGGTAATTAGAGAAACTTGTGGAGTTAGAGGTTTTGCAAGCCTCAAACTATAATTTGGGTTTGCAAAACTACAGAAAAGGACACTTGGGAAGAAAGTACTGGAGCAGACAGATTCATGAAAGTAGCTGAGAGAACTTTATTAAAACAAAACCAAACAGACACTTCTCAATTTGCTGCTTAACTCCGGTGGAAGTCAGCATTGAGCTCTCCTGTCAGTATTGAGCTCTTTTTCATTTTGGCTTGTTTTAAATCCTCTGCCTGTTCTATAATTTTTACAAAGAGGGAAGTCCAAGACCTGGTAATGAGCCAAGTCTTTTTCCTATTTCTCATTAGGGTGTGTGTGTGAATATGTCTGATCATGAACAGGACTCAATTTACAGAAGGTATGAAGGGTGCCTCGAGTCTAAAAAGGCTGAAAACCACTTACAGAAATACTATCCTAGTATGAAAGTCATACAAAACAAATATGATAAGAAAGATTACACTATATTTTTCTTAGGGAAGAAAAGCAAACAAGAATTCTAGACCAAAATTTAAAACAACACTCAATATTTGCCTCTAACAGTCCAAAACTTATATACTGAGGGAGAAAAATGTGGGTGCCTATACATGTGCTCTGGGGTAGGGAAGGGATGGGGCGGGGGGAATTTTAATTAGATTGGCTCTCAGGAAACTCTCTAACTAAAATCCTGCAGCATCTCTTGTATTCGGCATCCCATGTTTCAAAATGGCAGCAGGAGCGCTTTAACTAAAACTTGTTCAATGAGGTTTAGTTAAAGTGCCCTCACCACCATTTTGAAATGTGGAGATGCTGAATATACAACAAGATGCTGCAGCACACTGGAGCATTCTAATTAGGACTCTGCAGCAGACTCAATTAATCGAGTCTGCTCCAATGCATTCTAATCAGAACGCATTGAAGCATGTGTATAGGCACCCAAATTACAGAATTCTATCATTACTGACCATATTTGGCAGCACCAGAACTGATATCTTATCAATCAGAGGTTCATGAATGATAAATTACCTTGGCCATCCTAGTTACGATTGCCAAATCATGAGAAATTTGTTAATTCAGGTTCATTTCTAGTCTCTGAGTTGTCACTAATAATTTAGTCTCTTGATAGTGCATTTAGAACTGTTTCATCATGGTAGGTTAGAATAACAGATGAAAGATTTCCTCTTAGTTGGCAAGTCCAGAGTGATACAATAAAAGTTGTAAGGATCAGTTCTCTTTTCACTTGCAGTTTTGTAAACCAAGAGCAACTCCAATGATGTTACTTGATTAAAAAACTGGCATGGGTGAGACGATGAACAAGTCTTCTGACTTCAGTAACAACTGTCTTCATTTATCAACACAGTGGTTTTTTAGTATCTCCTGTGTTTGTCTCTATGGTTTATCTTGCCTTCTTTGGGTTTGACTTGACAGTTATATTCTCCATTGGATAGCAGTTGGAAGAACCTGGTAAACTACACTTTTATTTGCACTTAATTTCACTACCATATTTTGGGTTTCAAAATATATATATTCTCCAATTCTCTCTTTTATGATATATAGTGTATTTTCTCAGTAGGACTGGACTTCCCTGAGCCTTCCCTAAGACTACACTCAACCCTGTTTCTCACCAGTACATTTTTTCCCTTGATACAAAGCACCTCCAAGAGCTTTCCAGCTGTCATAAGCTTTTCCACTAGCTTCTGACTCTCTAGTGTTTTCCAGAGTTGCCTCAGACTCCCTCTAACTGTTTTTCATCAGTTTGCCTATACATCTCTCTTTGTTCCTTATGAAGTTGCTATACCTTGGAGATACCCAGCAAAAAGTTGAGAATACACATTTTCATGCTTGGTATAGTTATAAATAGGCATTTTTCATTTATACAGGCCTTCCAATTGGACTTCTTGTTACTTTGTCAAAGTTTGTAGGAATGTTTATTACATTCTGTTTAAATTTTCAGCTGGGCATGTGACAGACTGTGGTACAGGACCTTTATGTTCTACTTGAGTCACAAAATCTCAGAAGGTGAGTCTCAAAATTGCACATGATAGAAGTTTTCTGAAAATTTCAGTTGAAGAGTAAAGTGTCTGAATATTTTGCTAGCAGCAAGTCTGATTTAGGCATTGTTGGACAGGCTTGTGTAAATTTTAGTGAACTGTTTACTGGTATTATTGTACTAATATGTCCCTCTGGTTTTTCCTAGTACTTTCACATGTGCTACAAGAGAGTGATGGCAATAATACTTAGTCATAATTATAATTTTGATATATTTTCCTGAATATTAAGGATTTAAAAAGAATGAAATGCTGATAAACATTATGGCATGATAGCTATATTAATTGAAATACTGGGTTAGTGCCAAAATATGCCACATTGTTAAGACAGTTCACACAGTGCTTGTGGAGGAAGGGGTAGAGAACTAGCCTATGCAGGATCTCTTCTTTTTTATAGTCCTAAATATGTCTTTGCTTCATATTATGAAGTCTACTGCCCTATATGTGTCCTATTTAGCTATTCCTCTTTTTCAGTTCTGTTATTTGCTCTTTTGATAGTTCAGTCATTCCTAGCCAGCCATCCAAAATATTAATAGTAAAATGAATTACTGGTTGAACTGGAGATATATCATCCTCCAACTCAAGATATATCATCCAGCAGAACATCAAAAGTGGCTATTACCATCACCACAATATCCTCATGGCTTTCAATCCTTTGGACTTTCTGTGTAAGAATAATATGGCAAAAGTTCTTTTTTAACTTAGAATCAAAGAAAATTGGACTTGGAAGGGATCTCAGGATGTCATCTAGTCCAACCCCCTGCTCAAAGCAAGATCATTCCCAACTAGATCATCCCAGCCACGGCTTTGCTTTGTCTAGCCGGGTCTTAAAACCTCCAAGCATGGAGAGTCCATAACCTCTCTGGGTACCTATTCTAGTGCTTTACTACTCTCCCCGTGAGAAAGTTTTTCCTAATATCTAACTTAAACTTCCCTTGCTACAACTTGAGGCCATTGCTTCTTGTTGTGTCATTTCCTACCAATGAGAACAGCTTTCTCTTCATTTGTTCATTAGGTCCATTGAAGGATTGTTCAAATATTTATGAATGCAAGCAAACTCCTTAATGAACTCCTCATATTATCTCAAGAAACCAATTGGCTCTTGTACTTCTTGGATGGCTTCTGGTCTCTTTTACTCTGTGTTTTTTACTCCAAATAACAAAACTTTAGTCTGAATGGTGGCTACTGCCAAAAGGTTAGCTTTACCTTGCCATTTGAATGTAATATTAATTGCCTTAGGTCAGATTTCTCTCTTTAAAAGAGGTCACACTTAATACTTGGGATGTTTTATTTTCACCCTAATTCCACAATCTCTGACATCTTTCCTTATATCTTCCATATACTGATTGCTTATTTACATACACTGGTATACTAGGTTTTTACCTAAAAATTTTCAGAATGGTGAGAAACTGCTGGTGCATTTCAAAGCCCAAAGGGATGCAAGTTCATTTAAAAACCCCTGTGATATTACAAATATTGGTAAGGCTCTGGACAGTCTAGTTCATGATACATTTGAATAATTTATTCATTTTTCTTTAAGCCATCTGCATGTTCTTCATTTCTAGACAGTTGTTACCTTTTAGTATCATTGTACAACTTACTTCTTTATAGTTAATTCAGAGTCTCAATCATTTTAATTTTTTTTTTCCTTATACATAAGCCACTGGTAAAGCATACATGGAGCATAAGATAGCATTATCCTTGCTTCCAATAAATGATCTTCCCCATAGCTTTTTACTTCATAGAGGGGTTGAAGAGTGGTGTTTTCTTGGGACCAGTTAAAAGGGCACTATTAACTCTTTCTGGTGATCCTGTTTAGAACATACTTTTCTCCTTTGAACAGTTTTGAGAAGATACCATTTCTCATTGTTGTAAACATGATACTTTAAATACATCACTTCAAAAACAAAGACTAGGACCAAAAATATGGCCACATTCTTCAAATATCCTTCACATGCCCATTAGTTGACTGTGGGTGCATCTACACAAGATGTTTCACTGTAAATTAGACTAATCTAATGCACAGTAAAGCATCACCAGCTACATGTGTGCAGCAATTACGGTCCAGTAGATTAATTTAATTCACCATTTCAAGTTCCTGTAGATACCGGTACTAGAAAGCAGTGCATTAAACTAATGTGCTGAAGCACATGTGTAGATGCTGCCTGGGAGCAAATTGCTTCTAGTCAGCCTAGGGAGCAGGGGGCCACAGGTGGCAGGGAGAGGCAGGTGAGCTCTCCCTTGCCCTGTGGAGATCAGGACCACCCCCTGTGCACCCTGCCAACTTGGGGCTGGTACCTTGGGGAGTCTGGTGCTCCCCCTGGCTGCTGCAGGGGGGCAGACCAGGGCAGGAGTGGCCTTAGACTGAACTGCTCCCATTGGGTGCACATTCAGATGTGTGCAGTTTAATGCTTCTGAATTTTCTGCACAAAAATTTCAGGTGCATTAATTACACACTGTGGCAGGGCACTGTTTGTGCCTGCCACTTTAAGGGCCCAGCCAAGCAGCCAGCAGGTGCTTGATTGTGGCAGCCATTTTAGATCCCTGGCTGCCTATATAAACAGATCCGTTCCCTCCTGACAGGCCAGGCAGCAACATTGTCTGGCTGCAAGTCTTCATGGATCACTTTTGGAGGTAAGGGAGGAGCTATAGGGGATGGTTAGGAGGCTCCTGGTCCTGGGCATGACCTAAAACTGCACCCTGTTCTCAGTGACATGGGAGCCCTCAGGAAGTGCCAGGCCAGTTACCACCCTGGTGAAAAGCAGGTTGGGACGCCTTAACCCCAGCTCCCACAAACAGGTGGGTTGCCCACTAGTAGGGTCCGGAGGGTGGACCCAAGACTGAAAGTGGGGCTAGAGGCTCAGAGACCTGATTTAGAGTACCCGTGACTGGTCAATGCTGGGGCCAGGACCAGAATGGTCAAAAAGGCCAGGGGCCCACCACAAGGGATGCCCACAGCTGAAGGTCTGGGGTTCTCAACTGGCCTTGGATGTGAGGCCAGGGCCTGTGTGGCCAAAGGTCCCAAGGGGGACCACGCCTGAGAGAGGAAATAGTTTCAGGGAGCTAGGCAGCCCGAATAAGGGTAGGCCACCTGAATGGAGGATCTTAGAGGGGTCGGACCCAGAGTGGGACCGGTGACTGTAAGAACTATGGATGCCATCTGCGAGGCTTCAGCTGTGGTGTAGGGGAGGAACGGAGCGGCAGATACCACCCCTTGGCATTGGGGCAAGAAATGGGCAGCCTCCTACCTAATTAATATAATTAATTAACAACAAAGAAGAGCAGGCAAGAAGGCAGGCGGTTGGCCATGAACAGGTGGGTGGGGCTGTTAGTAGACAGGCCCCAAGAAGGCCCCCTGTTACACACACATAGACGTGTCCTGTGTAGTTTATACAGAATTCAAACCAAAAGTTAAAGTATCAAGGGACAGAGAGGGACAGGAGAGCATAACTGTAGGGAGTACTGGGAGAGACCTCATCTTCTTACAAGATACATGGACTGTTTGCTATGATTGTATAATATCAAGGCCAATAGAGACAATCCTGGTCGGTTCCTAACAGCTGAAGTACTAAGCATAATAAACAATGAGAACACCTCCTAATACTGACCCCATGCTTTTCTGGAGGCACAATACATAAACAAGTGCCTTCATGATCTTATCTCTTTTCACTCAGAATTATAGAGAAATTCTGCCCAAGTTTTTTATGCAAATAGAGGTAAATAGGGTTACTATTACCTCTTGTGTATATTAAGTTACCATATTTTTTGCTATCCTCCTGTTTCTTCTGTTAAGCAGATTCCTTACATGCTTTCTTAGCTTGTTTGTCAAATAATCACAAAAGTATCATAAGGCAATCAAGATACCCATGTTACATAAAATAAGAAAAGAGATACTATATTTAAAAAGATCCAAGAGGTTGCATAGCTTATTTTTACATAGCTTATATTACATAGCTTATTTTTACCTTTAATTATATTTATAATATCAATTAATGTGATGTTCAGATAAAATGCTTATATTTACCTGCAGATATATCAACATAGTTTTAGATGATTTACATATTGTGCTCTGTGGAAACTATAATAAACACAATATTTTAAGAGCTACACTGCACCTGATCAACATTTATGCTTGCTCATAATCATTGCCACCTATTGTGTAACTAAAGATAATGGATTCTAGGTATTTTGTATTAAACAGTGCAAATTAAAGACCAAATTCTGCTATTAGTCTGGTACAGGTGGGCTCTTATGCCTATGCTCTTTCTGCCTGATTTCAATACAACTCTGTGTGGGTCTACTTGCCCCATTGAAACCTATGAAGTCATGTTAAACACGATCCATTTTCCAAAGAGACCTCAATGTTAGCACAGGTGCAGGACATCAAACGTCCTGGTTTAAATGGTAATTAGGAAAGATTAATCAGCCGGTTACCAACATTTTGTTTCCCCCTTATGAGATTGAAAAAAATAACTAGTGTTCTGATTAAACTCAGGGAAATTTAGAAGAATTATAGTGAACTGTAACCCTGCTAATCTCAGTACTTATTTAATGCACTCATAAAATTTAATTTATACTTCAAAATAGGACGTCATGAAGCAAAATTGGCAAAAAAAAAAAAAATTCTAAAAAATTATACAGTAATTTCCAGTTACTCAAACTAGTAATTTTGTTGCTCTATTGTAGCCATATTCACATACAGTAACAAACTGTTATGATACAAATGCTATCTTCAGTTTGAGAATTTATTGACATAACTCATTCTGACACTGCTCCAATCCTTAATGAGGACTTCTGGTAAAAGAAATATTGCAGGGAGCAGGTTGTGCTTCAGTCAGAGCTTCAAAGATTACTATCAGGAAGAGGTGAAGGAGGAAGAACAGACAAGGTGGCCATGGATTTCACACAAAGTTGTACAACTCCCAGGAGAGAGGTGAGGGCAAAAACACTCTGACAGACACCGGAGCAGACAGCTAAGATAGAAGATATTGAAGGGAATAAGAGAATAGACATATGCAAAGGTTGGTGAAATGTGACAAGGATGCAGTAATAAGAAGCGAAGAGCCTTAGAATAGCTAAAATGGGTGACAACATCTTAGTGGCATAGCAGTAACCCTGCAAAACCTAACAACTTCACAGTGCTTAAAAAAGATTTCACATCAAGCCCAGATACTATCAGGATAAATAAGAATCTTAAGCAACAGTTTGGTTTGAAATCTCATTTCAGTGTCATGGTAAAAATGTTAGTTAGTGCTAGAGAGAAAGCTGCACAGCTGGGGACAGGACTAGAAAATGAATTAAAGGAAATATATTCTCCCTGAATAGTCCTACTATCCCTACTCACTACTTACAGACTTAATCTGCCAAGTGCAGAGAGCCTCAGGAGCAAGTCTTCATATATTACAAATGGCAGTTTAGAGGCAAAACAGGGTAGCTTCACCCCTGGGACAGCTTTAGTGCATGGGCAGCACCAACAGTAACCCAAAGGCAATACCTGGGGTTGGAGGAGAAGGTTTCTCCCCCAAACTCCTGGTTAAAAGTGTTTGGGCACTTTTACATATGCAATTAGGGTGGAGCAATAAATTCTGGTGCTTATTGCCATGGGGTATATTGCTCATGGTCGTGCTGTTTGCACGTACACCTGGGACCACAGCACATTGAGCTGAGTTGGAACACCCCGGCTGGCAAGGGCCCCAGGAGGTCAGCCTGCCAGTTTGGGGTTGCTCTGATCTGATTCAATGTACTGTGGAATGGTTGGCTGGGGCACAAGGGTGCTATAGCATGGGGCTAGCCAGCAGGCAGCCCCCACACTGTAGCACTCTTGTGCCCCAGTCAGCCATGTCAGTGTCTGCGTGTGCACTGCTGTGGAGTAAAAAATTCTGCAGCAAGATGGTACTTGTATTTACAAGGAGTTTACTAGTTTATTCCAGCCTCATAGCCCTGTACGTTTAGATATAAGACATTTACTGCTAATTAGGCAACTCCATGGTAAACGTCTCGTGCAGATGCGTTCAACAATCATAACAGTCTTTGTGCTTTCTTTCCTCCTGCCCATCTTGTAAAGAATGGTCTCCTAAACCCAGTCCCAACTCAACACTTTTCTCCTAAATCAGATTCCTACCCAGGACACAAAAACACCCTACCAGTCAAGGCACCAGCTTATTAAAAAAGGGTTGGGAAAGATTGGCAGAGTAAGTGAATAAAAAGAAAAAATAATGTACAGTAATTGCCATCACCTCTTGGTTACCAGGTGCATCTTGTCTTATCTCTATCTGTCTTCTAGGCTGTAAATTCCTTGGGGGTAGAAACTGTCATAACAAGTGCCTTGTCGAATGCTTATCACAGCATAAGGTATGTGTTCTAGCACAGTGACAAACATGTCACGCACCACATGCTTTTCAGCTGTGGTGTTTGAGGTTATGTAATACTATTTCTGGATGAGCGTATGGCAGGTAGTAAATGTCATGCAATAGCAAAAGTAATAACAGAAATGAGAGCATGTGGGCATGACTGTCACTTTACTGGTATGCATATAGTACAGCAAGCCAGAATTACTGGATAGATAATTTCTTTTTTGTGTTTTACTCATGCATGTTCTATAAAATTGTAAAAATAAGTCTGTACACTTCAATCTGCAATCTAAAAATGTCACAAACATACATATGTACACTTTATATTGAAAGGTGCTGATTATCTTTGAAAGTTTAGTTCATTGGTTAGATTGTATGAAATATTTAGAAGCAAGATTGTCTTTGTTCCAAACTGGAAAACAACTCTCAACTTCCACAAACTTTCCTAAATTCATATTTTCTAAATGCCTATCTCTGGAGAGACCACCCTGTTCTGTGTATATATGTGGATACACATTTTCCTTCTGAGTGCTTAGTGGCTACCTCCTTGCTTAACCTTAAATGTGAAGAGGCTTTCGTTCCAACCTAATGTCAGTGTAATTAAATCCCAGATTTGTGACATGTTGTCCCTTTTATGCCTGTTTTGTCAGAGACTCCTGTCTGAAGAATCATTTCTCAACTGCATCCAACATAAGTTCTCATTTCTGCCACCTATCTGATAACAGCGTGAATGAAACACCAAGGCAGATTTACTCCGTTATCATTTCTCTTTCATTTATGAATTGATATTTTATGCACTTGACGTGTATGTCAAGACTGTGGTAATAATACTTTAATCAGGTCCTTCATAAGAATCTCAATGAGGCAGAAAAGTTTACTAAATAAGAAGAATGTAGCAAAGTACCTAAATGCTTTGCTTAAAAAGGTGGGGGGCTCAACCCCTGGCCAGGGCTTCCCAAGGGTCTGGAAATTTGGCAGTGGGGGGAAAGGTGGCAGATATCTGGGCAAACAGCATCAGGCTGGTGTGGCCAGATGCAGGCACATGGGATCAGGCGAGTGTAAGGCTGGATCTAGGCATGCGGGACGGAGCTGATGTAGGGTCAAGGTGGCACATGGTTAGATCCAGGCCTGCTGGATTGCTCCCACGCACTGACCCTGCACAAGATCTGGCCTGTGGACCAACCCCATGCCCCCCATTGGGCTTGCAGGGCTGGAAGGTTGGGACACTGATTGCCTAAACCAATGAAGGTTAGTTATAGAGCTGGGGTTACAACTAAACAATTCCTGGTTTTCAGATCTGCCTATAAGTTCATCACAGGGGCACAGAAGGGAATTGGTGAGGTTTTATTCACCAAGGCGCCCCCGGGGGTTACAAGAAATAATGGCCACAAGCTAGCAGAGAGCAGATTTAGACTAGACATTAGGAAGAACTTCTTCACAGTTAGAGCTGCCAAGGTCTGGAATGGGCTCCCAAGGGAGGTGGTGCTCTCCCCTACCCTGGGGGTCTTCAAGAGGAGATTGGATATGCATCTAGCTGGGGTCATCTAGACCCAGCACTCTTTCCTGCCTATGCAGGGGGTCAGACTCGATGATCTATTGAGGTCCCTTCCAACCCTAACATCTATGAATCTATGAATCTAATCTTTAGTCCAATTTATTTTATAATCATGCCATCATGGACAAAAATACATGGGGTTTCTTGATATACACATTTTTCAGGACCTTATTTCTGCCTACTAATACATTACTCTCATTTCGGGCTATGTGATGACAATGTTATGTTTATATACGAGTCATTAGATGTTTACTATTTGGTTTAATGAGATCTGAAACTATGCATAAAAGGAAAAATAATTTCAGAACAAGTAGTTTATTTCAGGTGTTGTCAACCGGGGGTACAGATACCCCTGGAGAGGTACTTGGACTGGTCCTAGGGGTATGTGCGGATGTGTGGGGGTGGAGTGCTGCCACCTCTCAGGAGCAGGGCTGGGGCAGGGAAGCTCGCACGCAATGGCTGCCAACACCACACACAAGCCCGGTGAGCTTCCCTGCTCCACCCCAGCCCTGCTCCTGGGAGGCAGCGGCACTCCATCCCCGCTCACCCACGTGCTGTCCCCGCCTCCCTGCTCTGTCTGGCCATACACTATCCCACCTCCCCGGCATCCAATCGTGCACTTACCACCCCTTCCCTTGGGCATTTGGCTGCATGCTACCTCCCCTGCCACTGCTCGGCATCCAGCCACCAGGGGTACTTAGATTTAAAAAGGTTGAAAACCCTTGGTTTATTTAATTGTTTGTGTGGAGGTCACCTTCTTAGTTGCAGGGGGAGTATAGTAAATGCAGCTGTAATGAGAAAGCTAGCGATGAAATTACACAGGATAAAAAAGCAGGCTTTCCAAAAAGATTACTCTCTTTAAAAATTGGTTAGGGATGACAAAGACCCTTTAAAATATACTTTTCTGTTGCCAGCATAGATTGGGGAAGCAGAATCAATGCTTAGTTAACAAGGACACGCTACTATGAAACACTCTTGAGGGTTTTTTTTCTCAATGCCAACCCTCATATTGCCTGGCAGAAAATGTACTTTTACTAAGGTAGTGTAGGAGTGCATGGTCCAGAATTGTACCTATGATGGTCCAAAAATTATCCGAGAGGCAAGGATTTCTTAGGGTGATAACTTTTATTGGGCCAACTATGTATCTGGAATAGAGTTAAATGAGCTTTGGAATGCAAGACCTGACGAAGAATGTCTTGCATTCAAAAGCTTGTCTAACTATCCCAACTACATAAATGGTCCAATAAAAGATACCACCCTTAGAAATACTTTCCTCTTCCACTAAACTTTGAACCTAGCCTACAATCAGTCAAAACTTTGTCTTTATAATCTTTTTACTACAGAAAAGAAGGATTTTTTCCTTAAAGGAAGAGTGAAGATATCATGCTAGGGATGTACAAATTAAGCAAGTCCCATACAAAGCAATTCATTTCAAGACCAGAGGTGACAAAGGGGAAGATGAGAGGAAGAACACTGATAGCCTGATGGAAGCCCATGTTGCCACTGCCACTGCCCAGACTCTTCAGACAGCAGCACTAGTGTCCCCTGCCACTGAACAGGCCCAGAGTTATCCAGGTCTGTGCAAGCTGCAGGGGGATGCATTTGTCCTGGGATGGGTTGACCTGTGAGAGAATCCCCACTCATCCATCTCTCCAATGGGTCCCACCAATCAGCTCACTTGTGGGAGAGCCTGTCTCCCACAGCTTGAAGTGTCCTGCGGTTCTGAGATATTTCCAGCCACAGCACATCTGCTTCTCATCTCTTGCACAGAATAGAAGTCACACCTGTCTGTACAAGGGGTGGGATGAACTCCCTTATGCCTTGACCTGTTCCAGAGACTGCTTCTTGCCATTTTTGCACAGACTGGGAAGCCCTGGGAGAGTTTGAGCTGCAGTGGCTGCCTCCCATACTGTGTACAGAACTGTGCAGGGGGTATGGCTTGAACCCTGCCAGGGATCCCCGGGAGGGTTCCAGCTGTTGGGAAATGCCTCTCACTCCTTGCAAAATATTGGAGTGACTCAAGGCTGTGCAAAGCAGGAGGGAAATTCTTCTGTGGCTTGACCTGTCCTGGGATGGGTCAAGCC